>NW_015166616.1:6974-9806 GCF_001447785.1 Gekko japonicus | reverse complement strand
CCCCCCCCGCCTTTTTAAATAACTTTACAGGAAAGGAACTCAGCCGTTAATACCAAAAAGAATAAAAAAAATAAATAAAGGAAGAACATAAAACTTTTTTTGCCATGTCTCAAGATTAGATCTGAAAAAGAGACTTGACGCGTTTTGGCTTGATTTTCAGGTGGTGAATATCACAGTGGGTTAAGATGACCTCTTTTGTCACGGTGCAGTGACTGCTGGGTGGGAACTACATGGGACAGCGCTGTGATGAAAGCCACAATTAAAGGAGGGAATACTGGACCTTTGGCACTTTCACTGAGCTGCAGAACCTGAACTTGCTAACTTCACCACACAATGGAGCCCTTGCGTGGTTATCACTGCCCGGCGACGGCAAAGGCCACTGTGTCATGGGGCAATAAAAATGCCTAGGTCCACCTGGAGAGTTTGGGATGCCTGGACAGTACTGTAAAAGGTCCAGGATGGACAGTTATGACAGGAAACAATCCTGCCAGCTCCATCCTTGCTGCTGGAGTGTGTTTTTTTTTGAAAGTGAATTAAGAAGAATATTAAAGCTGTCAAGTATTTCAGTAATTGGAATTTCAAGCTGCCTTGAGGAGTCACCAGATATGAGAATTCCTACACAAATGAGTTAGTACCCTTGGCTCATTTCCTGTGATGATATCATTGTCTAGACTATGAATATACGGCTGCATGAAAATACAGGTACAGATTAGCAAGAGGTTCTCTGCATCAAGCCCATTACGAAATATGTGGGAAGTCTACACAAATTTACTTATACCTCACTTTCCCCCCCAGTGGGGATCCAAAGCAGACTAAAACATTGTTCTCCTCCTCCTCCTTTTACCTTGTTGCAGACAGCGGCCAGAAAGGTTCTCCAATGGCTGCCACCACTCTAGGGTTGCCAGCCTTCAGGTGGGGCCTGGAGATCTTTTACAACTGATCTCCAGCTGACAGAGATCAGCTCCCTTGGAGAAAATGGCTGCTTTGAAGGGTGGACTCTATGGCATAGCACCATGCTGAGGCCCCTCCCCTCCCCAAACCCCGCCTTCCCCTGGCTCCACCCCCAAAGTCTCCAGGTATTTTCCAACCCAGACCTGGCCACCCTACACCACTCTGGTATGGGTCTCCTCAGGAGGGCCCAGAGCACCCACCCTGCCCCTTACTCTATAGAGTAAGGTTTCTGTTAGATACGAGACTCGAGGCAGCAGGTGAACAGTGATAACAGCTTTATTTGAACACGAAGTCAGAAGAACCAGAACGAGACAAAACAATGGAGCACACAGGCTCTTTTTTAAACAGTCTGGGCTTGGCAAGCCACGCCCACATGTCAGATAAGATCCAATCAGATTTAGTACATAAAGGCCAATCCTTTTGCTTCCCTCCAGAACTTCCCTTGTTCTGATAGGTCGGTTTACAATACCTTGGTCAGACTCAAGCTCATACATACATTCGTATTTCATACACAACAGTTTCCCTTTATACGTGACCAAATGAGGCATGAGGATCCTGGCAGAGCAACAAACTAGTGTTATTAAAGAGATTTAATAACAAATGTAGTTCAAAAATATGTAAGAAAAATGAGCCCCACAAAGGTAGGTCAACCAGCAAAATAATAAATCCTAACACGTCTGACTCTACAGTCCTAGCTGTCTCTAGGCACCTGGTCTCAGACTGACTCACTCACCCCTTTAGGATGAGGGAATCCCTCCTTCTGCAGCACCCTCACCAGCTCTGTTCCCTGAGAAAGAACCACCACCCACTTTGGACAAGGCACTGGTGTAGTTTTCCCTCCAAAATCCCCTGTTAACCAATCACAGGGTCCAGAGGGAACCTGGGAAATGTAGGCCCTGAGACCTACTCTAATACAGGTTTTCCTGGAGCCACTAGGCCTCCCTAGAGCCTGAAGGCTGCACCACTATAGGCCCAGGATAGGGTTGCCAGATCCGCTCCTCGCTCGGGCGGGGGGATTTGGGGGGTATTCTGGGGGTGGGTGGGGATGGCTCCAAGCCCCACCCCCCAAGAACGACCACCCACTGGGCCACCCCTCTCCCTCCCCTCTTGCCCAATTCCAAGGGCTTCAACTGGTCAGTGGGGACCACTTGGCCCGTTGACCAGCTGGATGGTCCTTTAAATCCAGCAGGAGAGAGAGGAAAATCAGACTTTTTGCCGGGGTGGATTTGGAGGGTACTTTGGCTGTTGCAAAATTTGTTTCATGCATCATAGAGAGCAGAAAATAATTTTAAGATTCTTTTTTGTTAGCCTGGTTTATGCAGATCCTGTGGTGGCACTGCTCAAGACCTATCGCTGAAAGGAACAGTATCATTTCAGTATCCTCTTGAAGTGGCTCTGGTTGGGGACAGCCGGATATCTTTGGGGCCAGGGATCACCAGCAGATTGCTCTCAGCAGAGCATAATGCTCTCCCGGGGACATACCAGAGGAGACAGTCCTGAAGATACGCTGGTCCCAGACCGCTCAAGACCGGTCGAAAGATCGGAGATTGAGACTCTCGCCATGCCCTGCCCCTTTGGACCTTGCTGCGTGAGCGACCCCGTTCTATGGGGTTTAGCGGAACCACCAGGCGTCACCGAGTGATGAAGCGAATATCCGAAAAAAATGGAAAAGAAAAGACTGGCGTAACTGTGAGTTGTCAAAATACAGAGAAAATGAACTAAGAACGTTCCCCCCCCCTTCAGCGGAAAATGAGGAGGTTAATCCTCTATAAGCGAGAAAGAAAAAAAAAAGAAAAGAGGGGGGGAATGGACTGAGCGAATAGTGATGTTTTCCTTTGATGTACTTGAAAATAAGCAAGAGGTTTTGTTTCCCTGGAGCGC
>NW_015166616.1:0-5960 GCF_001447785.1 Gekko japonicus | reverse complement strand
GACCCCGGTTACACTTGAAAGAGCAACACCTCCACCTCCACCCACGCCAGTTTGGTTTAGTGGTTAAGTGTGCGGACTCTAATCTGGGAGAACCGGGTTTGATTCCCCACTCCTCCACTTGCACCTGCTGATGTGACCTTGGGTCAGTCACAAGCTCTGGCACAGCTGTCCTTGAAAAAGAGCAGTTTGTGTCAGAGCTCTCTCAGCCCCACCCACCTCACAGGGTGTCTGTTGTGGGGAGGGGAAGGGAAAGGAGTTTGTAAGCTGCTCTGAGACTCCAAATGAAGGGCGGGGTATGAATCCAATCTTCTTCTTCTTCTTCTTCTCTTGGTGGTCCCAGGCCCAAAGGATGCCCATCTTGCCTCAACCAGGGCCAGGGCTTTCTCTATCCTGGTCCCCGCCTGGTGGAACATGCTCCCTAGTGAGACCAGGGCCCTAGTGAGAATCTTCTTCAATTCCGCAGGGCCTACAAGACGGAGCTGTTCCGCCAGGCCTTTGGTTGAGGCAATGGGCACCCATATATAGCTGCCCCGAGGTTGCTGTCACCAGTGTTCCCTCTAAGCTGAGTTGGCGTGAGCTAGCTCACAGTTTTTTAGCCTTTGGCTCACACATTTTTGTCTTCGCTCAGGAAGAATGGCTCCAGAGCAAACTGATGCAGCAGCCAAATCGCTCGCTCACAACTTTAATGCCAGTAGCTCACAAAGCAGAAGTTTTGCACACAAGACTCCACAGCTTAGAGGGAACATTGTCTGCCACCCATCTATTTACTGACCACCGACAACTGGCCTTTAACCACTAAGCCAGAACTTTATAGCCAACTGGTGCTGTTTCAAGCTGCACCCATTAGTTTAATTGTTATCATGTTTTATCATGTTTTGAACTGAAATGGTGTTTATTATAATGATGTTACCTGCCCTGAGCCCGTCCGTGGGATGGGCGGGATAGAAATACAAATAAATAGATAAGATTGAACCCCATGGAAAGGACTATACCTGAAAGCATTCAGAACTGGGAATATGAGACCTTTCACATGTGTCTGCAACCGCCAAGTCCCCACTCCCCTGCAGTGGTCATCACCATGCTAGCGGACATTTCATAGAAAATTTCTTGCATATGTACATGCATGTGTACTAAAATATAGTGGTCCAAGTTTGGGAAACCGAGAAGAACAGGAGATTATTGTAGAAGTAATCCCAGGCCTGAGCTTCTAATAGATGGGGTTTTGTTAGTGTCAGAACCATTACCGCCATTGTGTAGCAATATAACCCTCAATGATGCCATTCTTCTCGTAGGCACGGAAGACAAATACAGATATAAACAATATAATGGAATCCATTTTCAGATGGAGACAGATACGTCATTTTGCTGAACTACAGGGTGAAACGCGTGAATGGCTATGGCCGGGGTGGAGGGGGATGGACGGACGACTGCAGAGTATGGAATGGCGTTCCTAAGTCAGTGCTCAATGCAGCATTCTCTTTTCACTGTTTTAGCTCACTGTGAGAAGCTGGCGCTCAAGAGGACAATTGTGCTCATCACTGATGGGCTTTATGAGCATTGAAGCACACAAGAACTGATTTACTGGGTCTGCCCAAAGGAGACGTCTAAGTCCACCCTACTTGGAGCCACCCAGATGGGTCAAAAGTAAGACATGATGAAGACAGCCACATTCTGAGAGTGGTTGCCATCTTCTGGTCGTCATCCACAGATGGCCTATGAGCATGGTCACATTGCTAATGTTGAGGTGGGAATGCCCAAAGGTGACAGATTTTTGGGAAAAGATACGGGGAAAAATAGGAGTGCTATGTAAAGTCAACCTGGATATAGATGTAGATTTATTATTTATGGGTGTATTGGGAAACCATAGAACTGAGAAACAAAATCAGGATATTTTCAAAGTAATGTTATTAGCAGCACGTGCAGTGATTGCATATGGTTGGAAGGAGAACTCAAAATGGACTTTAGAAAAACGGAACGAATATTTATACGGATATATACAATCGAACATATTGGAATGTTTAAAGCAAGATAAGATATGGACTGTAAAAATGAAGGAGATAAAAAAGACACGGTCGGTATACTTTAAATGGGTTTATAAAGGGGAAGCCAACAGGGGTATATTTGAAAAGTTGGAAAGAATGTGCTCGTGGCTGAAAATGTAATGTGAATAACAGATGGTGGTCACCTTGGGGGGGGGAGGGATAAAATAGGGGAAAAGAAGTATCAAAAATTTGGAACTAAACTGTAATGTAATAACAATATTGGGATGCAAATTTTTTTTTTTAAAAAAACATTGTTAATGTTGATATGGTGGCTCAACCACTCCCCACCCCCCCGATGATCTGATTGTCGCCCCAAATGCATTCAGGAACCTTGACAATGGGGCTTGTGATTCATTATGGTGTTCCTCGTGTGTGTGTGCTGTCGAGTCGCTTCTGACTTATGGCAACCCACCCTATAAAATAATGTCCTGCAAACCTTATCATTAACAGCCTTGTTCAGGTCTTGCAAACTGAGGGCCATGGCTTCCTTGATCAAATCAATCCATCTCATGTTGCGTCTTCTTCTTTTCCCGCTGCCTCCCACTTTTCCTAGCATGATTGTCTTTACTAGTGACACCTGTCTTCTCAGAATGTGACCAAAGTTCTTCATAGGTAAAGGTAAAGGTTCCCCTTGCTCGAAAGCCAGTCGAATCCAACTCTAGGGTTGCGGTGCTCATCTCCGTTTCAAAGCCGAAGAGCCAGCGCTGTCCAAAGATGTTTCTGTGGTCATGTGGCCGGCATGACTAAACACCAAGGCGCACGGAACGCTGTTACCTTCCCACCGAAGTGGTACCTATTTATCTACTTGCAATTTCTTGCTTTCGAACTGCTAGGTTGGCAGGAGCTGGAACCAGAGATGGGAGCTCACTCCGCCATGCGGCACCGGGGTCTCGAACTGCTGAACTACTGACCTTCTACAGCTGCAGTTCAGCATCTTAACCACTTGAGCCACCGCAGCTCCTAAGTTCTTCATACATGTATTCTAACATCCCGACTGGTTTGTAAGGGTTGGGGCCTTCTAGAGATATGTGGATTTCCCCCACTCTAGTCCTTTTATCATTTTAGAAGTTTTCTCTACTTTGTGTGCCATTCCCCTTTAGTTCTTGTTTAATTTGGAGCATTTCCAGAGTTTAATCTTGAACTGGAAATTCGTGTTTCTTTCAGTTTGTTCTTTCTGTTTGCAGTTCCCCCTCTCGGATGCTGCAAAGGAAGCCATGTATGGTACATATGATAGCATCAAGGTTGTTTTTGTTGATACACAAACATGAGTTCATGCACACTGATCAAACTTTGCACAAAAGGAACTTGATATAATCCTATGTGCAAACTGTGCAGAAAAGAGAACTGTGAAATTGAAAGCAATGGTCAGCCATGCATACACTGTGCTATGTACAGGATTCAGAAAAGAAAATACAACAGTGGAGGATTCCTAATGCATAAGTTCCACTGTAAAAACAAGACCAAGATGAAATAAGACTCACCCATTACTAGATGTCTGAAGAAGTGTGCAAGCTTATACCCAGAATAAAACGTCAAAGGTGCCACTGGACTCAAATTTTGTTCTGATGTTTCAGACCAGCACAGCTAACCCACTTGAATCTAGGTACAACTTAGTTCTGCTTATCATGTTTCACACTGCCCGTGTTTCTCTGTAGGACTATAATTACTAGATTTTAGGTAAACGCTTAGTGTTCCTTTAAGGGTAGGTGTTTGCTAGAAGTATGCCACATGATACTGTTGCCCCCTTGCTGTTGGGCAGTTCTTTTCCCCTCTATGTTATGGCTTGCCCTAATGGCATTTTTTCTCTGTCTTAGGATCATAGAATCACAGAGTCGGAAGGGGCCCTACAGGCCGTCTAGCCCAACCCCCTGCTCAGTGCAGGATCAGCCTAGAGCAGTGATGGCGAACCTTTTAGAGACCGAGTGCCCAAACTGCGACCCAAAAACCCACTTATTTATCGCAAAGTGCAATTTAACCTGAATACTGAGGTTTTACTTTAGAAAAAACAACTCATACATTAACTTAAGATGATCCAAACAAAGTAAGGAAAGCAATCCCAAATGCTTTCATTTACTTAAAATTATTTGGCAGAGAATTCGACACTTTAATGATGGTCTGGGCCTGGCTGGGGCGATGGCACGCGTGCCCACAGAGAGGGCTCTGAGTGCCACCTCTGGCACCCGTGCCATAGGTTCGCCACCACTGACCTAGAGCATCCCTGAGGAGTGTTTGTCCAGCCGCTGCTTGAAGACTGCCAGAGAGGGGGAGCTCACCACCTCCCTGGGCAGCTGATTCCACTGTTGAACAATTCTTACTGTACAAAAGTTTTCCCTAATATCCAGCTGGTACCTTCCCGCCCTTAATGTGAACCCATTATCTTCTGAAGAGGTGTTCACATTTGTAACACTAGCGAAAAAAAATCAGAACCAGTACTTGGATGGGAGACCACCGAGAAAGACTGGGGGCTGTTAGGCAGAAGCAGGCAATGGCAAATCATCTCTGCTCATTCATGACATGAAAAGCTAATGAGGTAGAACTTCATGGGGTCACCACGAGTTGGGTGTGGCTCAACAGGACACTATCTTAGAGTTACATATGCGTTCTGCTTCCAGAGTCAAGTGGTTGTGTCCAGTGCAATGCTTCCATGGGTGGAAGGACTTCTGCCTGAACAGTGCAACTTTCCCCAGCTCCTCCTGGGGTAGTGGTTTGGTGTAGTGGTTAAGTGTGTGGACTCTAATCTGGGAGAACCGGGTTTGATTCCCCACTCCTCCACTTGCACTTGCTGGATGATTTTGGGCAAGCCGTAGTTCTGCTAAGAGCTGTTCTTGAAAAAGAGCCGTTTCTGTCAGAGCTCTCTCAGGTCCACCTATCTCACAGGGTGTCTGTTGTGGGGAGGGGAAGGGAAAGGAGTTTGTTAAGCCGCTCCGAGACTCCTTTGGGTAGTGACGGGCACAGTATAAATCCAATCTCTTCTTCTCTCTTCTTCTGCTACAGCCCTAGAAACTATCTAGGGAGGAGGGAGCCAAGGAAGTTATACTGTATTGGTGGAAGTCTGTGCAGACACGGAAACACTGTGCTTCATCCAACCCAATGTTTCTGCAAGGTTCCACATTTACCTCGAATCATGTAGCCCAGTTTCCTCTGGGAATATATTATTAAAAGCTTTTTAAAAATGTCAATAAATATGCATGTCAAGAAAACTGACATTAGGAGCCGAGCTTTGCCAAACCAGCACTCTCATTGCAGATAACAATGACAACAGAAAGCTCTCACTAGCCGATCTGGGAGAGCAAATACGAAATGTATCAAAAGGGAGGTAATGAGACACCTACAGTCTATCATTTGTCCCATTTTACCTACGTAATTGAAGCTCGTTTCTAAACCTGCCCATATATGTTATACAGCTAATGAAAGTAATTTAGATATCTGTGCTCTACCATAATGCTTTTGGGCTATTCCCCCCCCATAAAGCCTTCTGACTGTTTGTCTTTAAATGCCTTCTAAATCATATGGCTGATTGGATGTACCCTATTAGAAGCAAACTATTACATTATACGCTGTAAATTTACAAGAACTAAAACAGCTGCTTTCAACCCAATTTCTTATAAGGGGTTATAATGGATAGCTATATAAGTAAATTCTAGGTGGCTTTCATAGCATGCAGGGATTATTATTGAAGCTATTGGCCAGGGCTGTGCATTCGTTGAGTTAGTAAGTCCACAATCAGACTTCAGTTCAGTTAGCTAGTAACTGTGTGGAGACTGTTATTAAACGTATTCTTGCAGACCTCTTCTTACTCTTGACCAGGGCCAGAGGCCAGGGAATTAATGTTACTGAACAACCCATCTGTGGAATCCTACTTATTGGGGAGACTGCTTCTGTTTTAAAACACACTCTGTGTACATGAACTGAGTAGAT
>NW_015166615.1:29473-43836 GCF_001447785.1 Gekko japonicus | reverse complement strand
ATATAAAAGCCAAAGATATAGAATAGACTCAGTGTTTAAATTAGAAAATTTCCTAGAAAACTATGGCACAGACATGGGAATGCAAGGAAACGAGACAGAGGAAGAGGAGGAAGAAAAAGAAGAGGAAGAGGAAGAAGAGGAAGATGGAGAAGTGGGGGAGGAGAGAAGCCGTCAAGAAACATATTTAAAAAAAGGAAGCAAGGTAAAAAGAAATAAATCAAAAGCCAGCAAACCCGCTTACCGAATACAAAAATATAAAAGCAGAGGGAACAAACACTAAATAAAAGCAATGACACCAGGTAAAAAAATTAACATAATATCAATAAATGTAAACGGCTTAAACAGTGCTCAGAAAAGAAGAAGAACATTCCTGCAGTTGCAGAAAATTAAGACTGACATAATATGTCTGCAAGAAACACACATTGAAAAGTCTAGCATTAAATATTTAGAGTGTAAAAAGTTAGGGAAAGCGTTTATTGCGTCTGCCGATGAAAAGAAAAGAGGGGTGGTGATTTATGCAAAAGAAGCCCTATAACCAGAATGGGTATATGGCTCGGGGGATGGCAGAGTAGTAGCTATTACAATTAAAATGGGAAAAAACGCTTTTAGTAAACATATACGCACCTAATCAGAACCAAAATGGTTTCTTTCAGAACCTGAAAATGGAATTAAATAAAATTACAGCAGATAATATTTACATGATAGGAGATTTCAATTCAGTGATGGATCCCATATTGGATAGAAAGAAATCTAGGAAAACAGCAAAAGTATCGGGCACACTATCTAAGCATTTTATGCAAATAGTTGAAAAATATAATCTAGTAGACGCGTGGAGAATAAGAAATGGGCAAAAAAAAGATTTTACATACAACTCGGACCAACATAATACCTGGTCCAGGATAGATATGATATGGGTGTCGCGGAGTGCACGTCTCGCGTCCCAGGTCTCCGTTGGAACCTAGCAGTCCAATAACACCCTGCTGGGGTTCTGCTATAGTCACCACACAGACTCAAGATTAGTGGTAAACTATATACAGTGAAATTTATTTACAAGCACAGTTCTCACTAGCAACAGAAATCCGCCTACTTTGATGCAATGGATTAATAAAGTTTGGGATATATTTATGCTAGAAAACCTCTCTATATATGACTCATCAATTAAAACGAGTGCGAATTTTATAACCCTCTAAGTATTTGGAGCCCGATCTTAGAAAAAATATTGTTAGCGCAATTTAATTGGGTAGACGTTGCTAATGCAAAATACAAAATAATGCAATTTAATTAGAACACTCTATACATCTGACTTCCTACAACTGAATATGTTCAAAAATTGTTAGGACTTTAATAAAGTTTAGGTAAAGTAAGATATTTATGCCTGATTTGAGTAGAGGCGGTTTGCATCTTCTGAAATTTTGCTTTATGTAACCAGTTATTATTCTGTATTGTAAAAAGCTTCTAATAAAAATATGGAAAAAAAAAGCAAAGTGCTTCGCCAGTTTTTCCATCAGCACACATTGCTTGAGACATGTACAGTTCTATACATATGGCATCCAATCACAGCACTGCTGACTCATCCTGATAAGACATCAGCTCTGTACAAGTTACAACCGGTTTGGTCTGGTTCCTTTGACTGTCACTCACTCTGACACCTGTCATCTTGATTGGATCTATCTATTTACATTGTTACACATGCTGGATACTTGTATTCCAACACTCCCCCTAAGATTCAGTATTTGTGACAATACCAAGTCTCCCCCTTAGGTACATAAACTTATTTACATCCAGATTTTTAGTATACCCATCAGCCACCTTTTGTTCAGAACTACAATGTTTGAGACTCTCAATCTTTCTGTTAACTGTGTCCCTTACATTTTGGTAGCGCACATTGATGTGTCTGCTTCTGGCATTTACCCCTTGCGAATCTGCCAATTGTTGTGCAACTGTATTACCACAGATTACAGTCATAGGCATTACACATTGCATCTCAAGATCAATTAACAATTGTTTTACCCATTCCAGCTGTATCACTATTTCATTTAGCGCTGCGAATTCCGCTTCACAAGTACTCACAGATACAAATCTTTGTTTAGTAGATTTCCACATTGTCAGTGCCCCATACACATACACAACATATCCAGTATTTGATTTTCCAGTCACTTTGTCTCCCCAGTTTGCATCACTGTATGCAATTACCTCCTTGGAGCTGTCCCCTTGCAAAACTAGTTTGCTGTCAATTGTACCTTTTAAGTACCTAAGTACTCTCTTTGCTGCTTGCCAATCCTTTTCACCTGGATACATATTCCTTTGAGTTAACACATGTACAGCATAAAAGATATCTGGCCTTGACCAAATTGCCAGGTACAATAATGATCCTACTAGAGACTGATAGACATTTATGTTCTCAAACCGTTTGCCTTCAGGCTCATTTAGAAAACCTGTTGTCATTGGGGTTTGTACTGTGTGAGCATCACTCATTTTGTATTTTTCCAACAGTTTTACAATTTTTACCTGTTGACAAATCTCATAGAAACCTTCTTTGTTTTTCCTGATATCCATTCCCAGGTAGTGCTCTATCTCCCCCAGATGTTTTATTTTGAAGTATTTTTGTGTTGTTTCTTTAAACCATTTTAATTGTTCATTTGTGTCAAAAATATACAATAAATCATCGACAAAAATTAGAAGGTAACACCTGGTATCTCCTACTATTTTGCTAAACAAACATGGGTCAGCTATGCTTTGCTCAAACCCTAGGTTTCTTAGCTTGTCAGTCAGACATTTGTTCCAGAGCCTTCCACTCTGCTTCAATCCATATAGAGCTTTGTTTATTTTTAGCACAAGCTTGTTGTTGTCACTTACAAACCCTATTATCTGCCTCATATAGAGCTCTTCATCTATATTAGCATTCAAGTAGGCAGTGGTAAAATCAAACTGATGCACATTCATTTGCTGCAACCCAGCTTTCGTCAAAGCTATGGTTTTTTTTGGTAAACAAATTTTTTATTTTCTCAGGAATACAACATGTAAAATTAAATCATTTCATTCTATCAATTGTCTACCCCATTCCCAGTTCCTCCCCTCCCTCCAATGGCTTCCCGCAATGCTTCCACCCCTGCTCCAAATTACTTCATATCATCAACTATATCAATTTCTTGTCGTTACAATCTAAAGATAACATCATTTGACTTAATATTGATCTAAACATATTAAGTTTTGTTTCACATCCCAGTTCTTTTCCAGATATATTTTAAAGTCACTCCATTCTTGAAAAAACACGTCGTCTTCTTTATTGTTCAACTTCTTCGTAATTTTGTCCATCTCTGCCATGAACAGAACTTTTTGTATCCAGTCTTCAATTTCTGGCACTTTCTCTGTTTTCCAAAATTGTGCATAAATCATTCTCGCTGTTGTGATTAAGTACCAGAATAAAGTCTTTTTAGTTGTATTGACTTCTTCCATTTTCAGTCCCAAAAGCAGAATTTCCGGTGCTTTTTTGAAAGAGCATTTCAAAATTTTTTGCATTTCTTTGTGGACTTTTGTCCAAAAGTCAACTGCTTTCTCACAAGTCCACCACATATGATAAAATGAGCCTTCATGGCTCTTGCATTTCCAACCCTTATTTGACATATTCTGGTTCATATTTGCAATTTTTTTCGGGGTCATGTACCACCTATACATCATTTTATAACAATTCTCTCTAACATTGGTACAAGGCGATATCTTAATAGAATTTTACCACAAATATTCCCAGGTTTCAATAGACACTTCCTTATTCATATTTATCGCCCATTTTATCATTTGCCCTTTTACAGTCTCATCTTCAGTATACCATTTTAGTAACACTTTATACATTTTAGAGATATTTTTCCCCCTCCACTCTCCCAAACCTTTTCCATCTCATTTTTTTCCTCTCTAAAACCATATTTCCTTTTATCTGATTTAAAAAGATCAAAAATCTGCATATATTTCAACCATTCATATTCATATTCAATTTCATTCTGCTTTTTCATTACCCATTCTGTTCCCACTTTTTTAATTAGATCTTTATATGGCAACCAATCTTTATCTCTATGTCTTGAGTAAGATGTTAACACTTCCACTGGTACAATCCACAATGGTCTTACATCACAAAAGTATTTTTTATACCTCATCCATACCACAAATAATGCTTTTCTTACCACATGAAGCTTAAAAAAGCTATCCATTTTTGTTTTGTCATACCATAAATATGCATGCCAACCAAATCTACAATCATGGCCTTCTAACCCCAGTAACTTATCATTTTCTAATTTCACCCACTGTTCCATCCAGGTTAGACAGACCGCTTCATAATATAGTCTAAGATTTGGTAGTTGTAGCCCACCTCTATCTTTGGCATCACAAAGAATTTTCATCTTGATTCGCGGTTTCTTGCCTGCCCAAACAAACTTTGATAGTTCTTGTTGCCACTTAAGTAGCAAATCTGTCTTACTAAGTATTGGTATTGTTTGGAACAGGAACATCAAACGTGGTAGGACATTCATTTTTATGACTGATATTCTTCCCATCAGTGACAAGTTCATTTTGTCCCATTTCTTAAAGTCTTGAGTTAACTTAGTCCATAGTTTTTCATAATTGTTCTTATATAAGTCTATATTTCTTGCAGTTAACTCAATACCAAGATATTTCGTCTTTTTTACTACTTCACATTGTACCAGGTCTTGCAGTTCCATTTGTTTTTGTTTCGTCATATTTTTACAAATAAGCTTCGTCTTATTCTTATTCACATAAAATCCGGCCAATTCTCCAAAGTCCTTTATTTTTTGGAATAGTAACGGTAATTTGTCTGTCGGGTTTTGCACAATGAACATTACATCGTCAGCAAATGCTCGATATTTGTATTTAAGTCCTTTGTGTGTCAATCCCGTTATCTCTTGATCTTGCTGTATTTTTTGTAGAAGTATCTCCAACACCCAGATAAATAATAACGGTGATAGGGGACAACCCTGTCTGGTGCCTTTCTGTACCTTGAAGCTATCTGTCAGTTCTTTGTTTACATTCAGTTTAGCTCTTTGTTCAGAATAGATAGCTTCAATGCAATTTCTGAAGTGTTGTCCCACTTCTATTTTTTCCATCATTTGCAGCATAAACTTCCAGTTAAGATTGTCAAATGCCTTTTCGGCATCGATAAATAAAAAAGCTACTTCTTGTTCAGGGTGTTTCTCATAATATTCAATTGCGTCCATTACTATTCTTACATTGTCTCTGATCTGTCTCTTTGGTAAAAAACCAGCTTGGTCTTCTGAAATCACTGTTTGTAAATAGTTTTTCACCCTCTCTGCAATAATTTTTGCAAAAATCTTGTAATCATTATTCAAAAGAGAAATTGGCCTATAGTTTTTCACATTCGTTGGTTCTTGTCCTTCCTTTGGTATTAATGAAATAATTGCTTCTTTCCAAGAGTCTGGCACCTTCTTACTCTCACGTATATCGTTGGATAAAGCTTCCATGACCGGAACAATTTCTTCTTTCATTTTTTTATAAAACTTTGCGGTAAATCCGTCCGGTCCTGGCGCCTTCCCCAACTTCGCTTCTTCAATTGCCTTCCTCACTTCTTCTTTTTGAATTTGGCCATTCAGTAATTCCTGAAATTCGTTGCTTATTTTAAGTAACGGAACCTTGTCCAAATATTTTTTAATCTTCTCAAGATCTGTTCTATTTGCTTGGAATAATTTAGCATAATACTTGAAGAAACTTCTCTTTATGCCAGTAGGGTCAACGAATTCTTTTCCTTCTTCTATTATTTTGGTTATCATTCTTCTTTCTTTTCTAGCCTTAAGTTGCCACGCTAAAAATTTCCCCGGTTTATTTGCCCCTTCAAAAGATTTTTGCTGTAGCCTCTTTAAATTCCAATAGAGCTCCTGGTTTAAAGTTTCATTCAGTTGTTCTTTCAACAACTGTAATTCTCGAATAATCTTCTTTTTCCCTGGTTTCTTCTTTAATTCTTTTTCTTTTTGTGATATTTTTTCCAACACTACTGTTTGTTTTTGAAATTTTTCCTTCTTTTGCTTCGCATTTTGAGAGATGAGAATCCCTCTCATCACTGCTTTATACGCATCCCACACCACCTGAATTGGGGTCTCTTTATTCAGATTTTGTTGGAAAAATTGCTTTGTTTCTTCCTTTAACATTTCAGTTACATCTTTTTTATCCAACAAATCTTCATTAATTCTCCAAAGAAAGGATTTGTTCCTTTCTATAGAAGTCCACAAAACAGGGTTGTGGTCGGAATTACATCTTGGCAAAATTTCAATTTTATGTGTTTTCATTGACAATTCTTCTGACATCCAAATCATATCAATTCTGGAAAAAGAGCAATGTCTATTGGAATAAAAAGTAAAATCCTTCTGCGTCGGGTTCCATTTCCTCCATACATCCTCTAGTTTTTCCTGCTTGACTATTTCAAAAAAGTTCTTTGGCAATTTTCCACTAATTTCGTTGCCTTTTTGTGATCTTCTATCCAAACGGTCCACAGTTCCGTTAAAATCTCCGACCAAAATGACTTGTTCATAGGTTTGTCCTTGTAGATGTTCAGTTAAGTCCTTAAAGAATTTTTCTTTTGCTCCATTGGGTGCGTATAGATTGATCACCAATGTCTTTTTCTGTTGGATCAAAACTTCCACACCCACATATCTTCCATCCAAGTCTTTAAAAATTTCTTTAGGTTGTAAATCCTTTTTCACATATGTCACAACTCCTTTTTTCTTGTTTGAGGCCGAAGAATAAAATTCTAATCCAAATTTGACATTTTTTAAATATTTAGTATCGGAATTTCTAATATGAGTTTCTTGCAAGCATATCACATTACAGTTTTGTTTTTGTATCCAATGATTGATTCTTTTTCTCTTATTTGGTGAATTTAGTCCATTCACATTCCATGACAACAATTTGTAATCCATTGTAAATTTTAAGTTAAATTTCTCCAAAGGCATCTAAATTGTCTGCCTTAAATTTATATAAGTCCGTCACCGATCTGATCTGGACCCTCCCACTTTTGTAAGTAAAGGATAAGCCTTGTGGAATCTCCCATCTGTATCTGATATTCAAGGTCTTCAGTTTGTCAGCCAGAGGTTTATACCTTTTTCTATCTTGCAATACTGCTCGTGGGAGCTCTCTCATCACCATGATCTTGTTCCCTTCAATTTCGAACGGGACGGTAAATTGTTTCTTAAAGATGTCTTCTGTTGTTGCTCTTGTTACAAATTGTACAATTACATCCCTTGGTAAATTTTTCTTTTCCGCAATTCTGGAGTTCACTCTGTATATCAAATCAAAATCTGCTTCCATTGTTCCCTCTTCCTCTTCCAAGTACAAAGTGATCGCTTTTATCATTTCCTCTCTTATGTTTTCATTCTCTTTTTCTTTGATACCTCTAAATCTCAAATGAGTTTGCATTCTTCTGAACTCCATCATTGTTTCAGATCTCCTAAATTGCTGAGTCAAAGAATCCTGTTTCTCTTCCAATTGTTGCATTTTTTCCTCTGTCTCTGTAGTTTTGGTTGCACTAGCCTGTATTTCTTTTCTGACTCCATCTAATTCTTGCTTGATTGAAGTAATTTCTGTTGTAACCAATTCTTTTAATGCTGCTACATTTTTCTCCTGGGCTTCTTCAATTTGTTTCAAGTGTATCTGAGTTTGCTTTGCCATTTGCTCTTCCAGTTGCTGCTCCATATGTTTTTCTTGCACCCCCAACCTTTTCTCAATCTGCTCACCCATGGCCTGAATCGCCTCCATCATTCTTTTCTCCATCAATTCCATGGCTGCATACAATTCTTTCTTATCCTTCTCCCTCTCTTTTGACATTTTAGGGGTTGATGTTGAGCCTGTCCTTGGTCTCACAACTGGTTGAACGTCAGGGTCAGAATTGGTTCGTTTCGGTGCCCTTCTGGTCTCCGTTTTGGCGATTTCTCTGCGGTGCGCAAACTTACACAACAAGTTGTTTCTTCTAGAAGATAAGCTTTCGATTGTCCAAATGCGTCTATTTGCGCTTTCAAAAATCTTCTAAAAGGTCTTTAAAAATCAAATTAAGTTAAAGTCCTCCTCAAAATGTCGGGCACAACTTCTCTATGGTAATTAGGGATAGAGTAGGTCGGTTTGGCGTTCTGCAGGTCCCGTCTGTTCGCATACACTCACATCCGGTCCTGCAGTTTGAAGAGTCCGAGTTTCTTCCTGTTGATTGTTACCCTTCTAGGATATCTTCTCACTGCTCAACCTACTCGGAATACTTTGCCGGTTACACCAACCTACATCTTCCCGCGATACTGTTCGTCAGTTTCGGTTTTTTCTGCTGCGCGCTCAGCTCCGTCCTCACCGCAGGAATGTTAAACAAAATGCTTTTTTGCTGTTTTATAGCCTTCAATCAACTATTTCTTTGCCGGAATCAGAGTTCTGGGAATATTAATTCTTTATCCGCTCATCCGCTTGATTCAATTTATTTTTTAACGCAGTTCAGGTAAGCGGCACGTTTATTGTTATCTACACGATCAAAACGGGCTTTCGCATTGCTTCTTTTCACTCACTGTTGTTGCCCATCTTCAAGAGGTCGGCTGATGGAGAATTTAAACCGGTACACCGGCTCGAACGGCTGCTGGAGAGTTGCTCGGCAATTGCCTTCTTCGCGGGAGGAGATCAAAGCCTGTTTCCGCTTCTTCCGAAGCGGAATCACGCCAACCTAACACTCCCTCTTAGGCGCTGCTGCCTGCTTGTCCCCCCCCCTCGCTGGGGAGCGATGCGCTGGGCTAGAAACTGCCCAAACTGTCAAAAGCAGCCGTCGCCCACTTCGCACAAAAGTGAAAGTGCGTCAGTCCTCCATCTTGGCTCGACCGGAAGCCCGAAAATTTGAAAAATTTCCTAAAACATCTTAGACTTCATTGGAGATCACTGTCTCCTTACTGGCCAAACAGTTTATAGCCAACTTTCACCAACTAAATTCCATATCCCATAAACTGGATTACAACACACTCTACTTAGAAACTCCAAATCACAACCCAAACCCTCCCCCACTGCAGAAAACCCACCAACTATATAGGAAGGTGAATCAAATTCAAATCCAAAACCCTCAACTCTGAGTTAGCAAAATATCAATAACTGAGTGTCAGCAAGCTGCCATTCTGTGTTCTGTGACCTCTGTGTACATATCCTTACCCTGTTGCACCCGGCTTGTTTATACTATCCTGCTTCTGTGCTGGAATGCCTAAGATAACTACTGGTGGATGTGTGGGGGAGAAGATGCTGTAATGCTTGCCTATTGCTATCTCATGAGAACTGCACCTGTGTTTTGTCTGATGTTCTGCCTGGTTCCCATGGACTGGGCGCGCAACCGTTTCATTAGCCCGCCAGCGGGAATATTATTCATTGGATATGTATCTGTTTGAATTTTCAATTTATTTTTTATCACAGTTCAGGTAAGCGGCACGTTTATTGTTATCTACACGATCAAAACGGGTTTCGCATTGCTTCTTTTCACTCACTGTTGTTGCCCATCTTCAAGAGGTCGGCTGATGGAGAATTTAAACCGGTACACCGGCTTGAACGGCTGCTGGAGAGTTGCTCGGCACTTGCCTTCTTCGCGGGAGGAGATCAAAGCCTGTTTCCGCTTCTTCCGAAGCGGAATCACACCAATCTTACACTCCCCCTTAGGCGCTGCTGCCTGCTTGTCCCCCCCCTCGCTGGGGAGCGATGCGTTGGGCTAATAACTGCCCAAACTGTCGAAAGCGGCCGTCGCCCACTTCGCACAAAAGTGAAAGTGCGTCAGTCCTCCATCTTAGCTCGACCGGAAGCCCGTCAAAGCTATGTTTAACATGTTTGATTTTATCGTGGGCGTGAATACCTCGTCATAATCGAACCCTTTCTCTTGCAAAAATCCTTTTGCCACCATTCTGGCTTTGTATTGGGTTTCCCCACCTTTCAACACTTTTAATTTGTACAGCCATCTACAATCCAACACACTTTCCCCCTCTGGCAGTTCAGTCAGAGTAAAAACATTGTTCTGGCATATTCAGACCTCATTGCCTCTAACCATGACTTTTTCTCCTCATTTGGCATTTCAGTCACCTCCTGGTAGTTTGCAGGTTCTCTGACAAACACATGATTGACCACATTCACATCATACCCGTACCTTTGAGGTGGTACACCTTTTGTACTCCTAGTAGACCTCCTTGGTGAAACCTGTTCACTCTTTGCTTCACCAGACACACTAGGTTGCTCAGTACTTTGTTGCTGAACCTCACAGCCATCACCATTTGACAAAGGTAAAGCTATTTGTTCACCCATTTGGTTTGAATGTACTCTGTGCCAATTCTGGCTTTCACAGAAATTTGCTGATCTGCTGAAGGTCAGATTGCTTTTATCATTGGCAAATCTGTATGCCTTCATACCTGATTGGTACCCCAGAAATAGCAGTTTTTTAGAATGTTTTCCACCTTTTCTCCTCTGACTTAAAGGGATATTCACCCAGGCTTTTCTGCCAAATACCCTTAAGTGATCCAGTTTAGGAGCCTTGTTGTACAACACAGCATAAGGTACATTGTCTATTGCCCTAGACCACACTCTGTTAACAACATAGCATGCTGCTTTGATTGCTTCAGCCCAATACCTTATGTCTAGCCCTGCATCTGTTAGCATAGAATGCATCACAGTTTGCAATATGCGGTTATGGCTCTCTGCCAAGCCATTTTCTGCTGGCGCATGTGGATTGCTAACTCTGTGTTTCACTCCAGTTTTCTGCAACCAGTCCTTGAATTGATTGGACATAAACTCTCCCCCCATGTCTGTCTGAAGTGCCTTCAGTACACCCACATGGTTTTTGACTGTCTTGTACCAATATTTGATTGTGTTAAACACCTCTGATTTATGCTTTAACACAAATAACCAAGAAAATCTTGAGTAATCGTCTGTCAGACAAAGTGCATATTG
This sequence comes from Gekko japonicus, assembly GCF_001447785.1. NCBI lineage: Eukaryota > Metazoa > Chordata > Lepidosauria > Squamata > Gekkonidae > Gekko > Gekko japonicus. The sequence continues at coordinate 32,886 of NW_015166615.1, read as the reverse complement.
ATTCCCACATTATTTAGTACATAGACACCGTTTTGCAGCTTTGCTTTGGCAACCACCCTCCCAGCCCTCTTTATGCTACACGCTTCGGCTGCGAAGGTTATCTCAAATCCTGCCCTGTCTAACGCTAATACGCTCAGAAGATTACATTCCAATGAGGGAACACAAAGCACGTTTTGGAATTTGTGCTTCGGAGCAGGGAAATTCAGTTCACCAACACAGGTCACATTTGCATTTCTGCCGTCAGCTAAGGTAACATGTTTTTGTTGAGAACTTTGCTTGTTCTCTAACACACTCTCATCCTTGCAATATACCTGCGTGGCGCCACTATCAACTAGCCATTGATTGGCACCTTGAGCCTCACTAGTCACAACCAAAGATACATTGCTAGTTTTTAACTTGCTGTCAGCATGCACATTTTTCTTCTGCTGCTTTGGACAGTTCTGTTTTAGGTGAGTTGTTGCCCCGCAGAGAAAACATTTTTTAACTCTCAAGGCCTTACAACTTTCAGTACTGGTTATCTCAGCCACAGCTGGTTTTGCTGTCTGGGAACTCTGCCAAGTTGAAGCGTTTATCCTAGATTCATGCTCAATCACCCTTCCCGTCACATAATGCATTGTAAGCTGATCAGCTGGCATGGACTCTAACGAGGTAATTAGCATTTCATAATCAGACGATAGTGAACAACAATATAAACACTCTGTCTTGAGCTGAAATGGTTTTTCCACGCTTTTCAAACTGTTGGAAATAGTCTGTTAATATGTTCAAATGATCCCTTATCGGCTCACCTTTGGCTTGCACCTTCCAGTAAAGCCTCCAATAAAGAGATATCAAAGTACCAAAGTGCTGTGGACATATACAGCCTTGAGGCTATCCCAAGCCTCCTTTGCTATCGTGGCTTCAGAAACGTGTATCAACTGATCATCTGCTACAGACAAAACGATGATAGCAAGAGCCTTTTCCACTTTTTGCACATCCCCTGCAGGCACAGGATCAGGGGGGTTCTCCACGTAGAGCCAAAGACCCTCCCTTTTGAGGTAATGCTTCATCCGAAGCTCCCACATGTTGTAGTTGGTGGAAGTGAGCTTCTCCACCCACTGGGCTGATGTTGCTTGAGCCATGCTGGACGCCTCTGCAGCTCATCAGACTCTCCGGCTCCGATGACTCCCCCGAGCTGTTATCTCCGTCTATTTCTCCGCTGGTGCCAGGAACGCTTCCAAGCAGGACGTACTCCTCTCCTCCCAAAAGGACAGCAGCCGCCTCACTCACAGCTCCGGCTTTCACAGCACACAGACCAAACAGCTTACAGGTGCTTCTCCTGGACTCCGCCTGGAACCTCGGCTGGACACTGGATACAACGCAGTCAGAACTCACTCTGGACGTGGCTCAGTTGCTCCAGGCGTAGCTCAGGCGCTCTGGGCCCATAACCCTGTCACGGAGTGCACGTCTCGCATCCCAGGTCTCCATTGGAACCTAGCAGTCCAATAACACCTTGCTGGGGTTCTGCTATAGTCACCACACAGACTCAAGATTAGTGGTAAACTATATACAGTGAAATTTATTTACAAGCACAGATCTTACTAGCAAAGTGCTTCACCAGGCAATCAGTTTTTCCATCAGCACACATTGCTTGAGACATGTACAGTTATATACATATCCAATCACAGCACTGCTGACTCATCCTGATAAGGCATCAGCTCTGTACAAGTTACAACCGGTTTGGTCTGGTTCCTTTGACTGTCACTCACTCTGACACCTGTCATCTAGATTGGATCCATCTATTTACATTGTTACACATGCTGGATACTTATATTCCAACAATGGGTACCCATTGAAATAATAAGTGAAACGCTTGAATGTGAAATACTGCCAAAAACGTTTGCAGACCATAATCCCGTTCTTCTTACGTTAAAAGAAAGATATAAGAAAGGTAGAAACACCATAAATATAAAACTACTCAGAGACAAAAAATTTGTTCAAAAATGTAAAAAAGAAATAGCGGAGTTTTTCAAAGTAAATAAGGATACAGACTCCCCAAAGGAAATAATATGGGACGCATTCAAGGCCTATATAAGAGGGTGTTTTATTAGTCAAAATGCTTGGAAAAACAAGCAGAAGAAGATAGAATATGATAAATTAATACAAGAAATTAAAAAACAGGAAATCAGTTTCAAAACATTTACAAACAATAGTAGTGCAAAAATTAAGTTAAAGCTTCTCCAACACGAATTGAACATAATGTTAAACCATGAAATACAGCAAAGAATAGGGTACACGAAGCAATATTATTTTGAGAATATAAATAAACCCAGCAGATGGTTGGCATATAAAGTACGAAAAGAAAAGGCAAAACGTACCATAGTTAAATTACGTAATGAACAAAACGAAGAGAAATATAAGATGCAAGAATTGAAAGGGATAGTGGAAAACTTTTATACTAACCTATATAAACGTGAAAGGCAGGATGAGGAAGAAATTCAGGCTTATTTAAAAAAAGATAAGAATTTTTTAGCGAACAACAGAAGAAAATTCTGAATGATCCAATAACAATGTGCGAATTGTCAGGATTCATTAAAAACAAAAGAAAAATAAATCGGCGGGACCTGTTGGGATTCCAGGGGAATTCTACAAAATTTTTGAGGAAGAGATAAGTTTAACATTTAAAGATACCCTTCAGAAAATAAGGCTAACAGGGAAAATTCCAGAATCCTGGAAACATGCATTCATTACTTTGATCCCTAAACCTAGTACAGAGCCTAGTGACATCAAAAATTATAGACCGATATCACTATTGAATGCCGACTATAAGATATTTGCGGGAATCTTGGCAAATAGGCTAAAAGTAGTACTCTCAAATATGATACATCAAGACCAGATGGGTTTCCTCCCTAAAAGACAAATGAAGAACAACCTGCGCATAATCATAGATGTATTAGAGTATTATGAAGAGCATCCAGAAAAAGAAATGATGTTAATGTTTTTGGATGCCAAAAAGGCCTTCGATAACTTATCCTGGGAATTTCTAAAGCAAAAACTAAAAAGGGCAGATTGTGGACAGCATTTTTATTTACGTGTCAATATGCCAAAATAATAATCAATGGGGAGCTAACTAGTAATATAGAAATTCAAAAGGGAACAAGACAGGGGTGCCCTTTGTCACCATTATTTTTTATATTTGCACTAGAATTGCACTAGAATCATTAAATGACAGGATAAGAAGTAATAACTTAATTGAGGGTTTAAAAATTAAAGATGAGACATATAAACTTTTGGCATACGCAGATGACCTGGTGTTCATCATAGAGAATCCTAAAACATCATCAGTCCATTTAATGGAGACCATAGCAAGCTATGGGCAAGTGGCTGGGCTTAAAATAAACTATAAAAAATCAAAAATTTTAACCAAAAATTGCCTA
>NW_015166615.1:22107-29462 GCF_001447785.1 Gekko japonicus | reverse complement strand
CCACTTACCCACCCACCCATCCTATCTGTCTAGGAGCCCATTGTCTCCGCCCACAATGGGCTTTGCTCCCTAGTAATTTGAATAGATACTGTCATTAAACCAGCTGACAAGGGCAGGGCAGTCGTAGTGTCAGGCAGAGAGGAATACATTACAGAAGCACACACACAACCTTCTCTTCTCCAGGTTCCAGTTCCAGTTCTGCGAAGAGTAGTACTGCCTCTGAGCAGCGCTCCCAAAACAACGAACTTTATTGCCTTTTAGACAATTTCTAGCGTCTCAAAATGCTCTCATGAAGAGAGAGCAAGACAAGGGGTGTTAAAACTGAGCTTTTCAGGGTTCGGCAAAGCTCTGGAGTGGCTAGCTTCAACCCTGAAGCGGGAGGCAATACAAGACTCGACGTGAAGAAACACCGAGCTCAAGTGGGGCCGAAAGAACGGGAGGAGTCATCATGGAGAAGCATTAAAAGACGGGAAAAACAGAGCACAGAAGTTAAGTATAGAAAAATACCATCTCGCATTTTTGTTAAAGAGGAGGAATTGGTTGGGGCTGGGGGATTTATTTGCCTGCCTGGAAAGGAAACAGAGAAGCCCTGGATAAACGGCCAGTAGCTTTAGGGGGGGGACAAACAGAGGGGCAAAGTCAAATTTAACTGGAGAAAATAGTATTTGCAGAAATATTTACCTGTAAAAAAAGGAAGGGAGTAGAAGAAAGGCGCTTGATTTGGTGTGTTTGTTTGTCTCCTTCTTTTGCCGGTAAGGAGTGCCTATACCTTTAATAGCGGCATTGGTGACGAGGCGAAAAGCACAGAGAGGAACGAAGAAGCGACGGTGGGAAAGGGTGGAGCCAGGCTGCTAGCGGGAGCGTCTAGAGGCGGGGAGCTGGAGCCGACGTGGTGATGGAGGAGGCAACGGAGATGGAGGAGGAGTGGTGACGTGACGACAGAAGCAGCAGCAGAGCGGAGACAAGCAGGCGGAGAAAGGGCAGCGATTTGGCAACAGAGAAGAAGGCGGAGTTATAAGGTGCGCACGAAGACAAAGAAGAAAGCAGAGAAGTGAAATGGCAATATAGGACGAAAAGTATAGCGGAACTCATAGGAAATACCTGAGAGAGAGCTTGAGAGAGGGTGATAGAATACACAGACATACAGAAAGAAAATAAGAAAAACAAGAGACTGTAATCACTTATAAAAGAGGACTGTAGAATTAGGAGAGAAAGAGAAACGTTATAAGTATTTAGAGGACATATTACAAAGAAAGGGGGGAGAGATAAAAGGTATATAAAACATAAGGAGAATAAAGCCAAAGTGGAGAGCAATTTACTGAAGACCTACTGAAGTTATAGAAATAGACTAACGGAAATAGAACTGAAGGTTGGTTAGAAAGCTGTTTCCATGTTACTGAGGATTAAAAGGAAAGCAAAGGGGAAGGTATAAGAAAAGACATAAACTATAAGAAAGGATATAAGGTATAGGAAAAAACTGACAAAGAACGGATAGAGAATAGAGTGATATATAAAAAGAAAATTACATGGCAACAGGAGGTAGGAAAAATTCTCTTACGCCTCCAGGGGCGAAAGGGCTAACCCTGCTTAAAGCAAACACAATGAATGTCTCACCGTTAATTACTAAGGACTTGGTAGCTATGATGCAAGAGATGATGACCCAGACAATAAGAAAAGAAACAGACCCGATACATGAGAAATTAAACGGACTAACAGAACAAATTAAGGCAGAAACGCAAGAACTTAGAAAAATGATAAGTGAAAATAAACAAGATATCCAAAAAATAACATCTAAGAGTTTCAAAACAGAAAAACAAGTAAATGATTTAGAATATGAGAAGAGATGAAATTAAAAACAGATAAAATGGAAGATACCCTGGTGGCACTAGAGATGGAAAAGGCAATGTTAATTCTAAGTTGCCAAAATATACCCGAAAGAACAGAAACCAATTTAAAAGAACTTATAGCAGAAAATGTGGCAGAGCAAATGGAAATTGGTACAAAGGAAGAGATAATAAACGAAATAGAGGCAGTGTACTGGAGAAACTCTGTGTATGCACGTAGAAATAAAACACCCAGAGAAACACATGTTAAATTCTACAAAAAAGAGATGAGAGAGAAAATACTTAAAGCCGCAAACGAAAAGAAAGTAATTATTCAATGGAACGAGATTAAATTCCTAAAAGAAACATCCTGGCGAGTTAGAGAAAGGAGGCAGATTTACAGAACTCTTACGAACTTATTGCATAAAAATAAAATTGCCTCCAGATGGTTGGTGGCAGAAGGGGTTCTATTTAACTATGCGAGTAGAAGGCAAAGAATTGACTCTATTTTTAAAATAGAGAATTTTTTAGAGATGTACGGAGAGGAACTAGGTTGGCAGAAGGAAGGAAGGAGAGAGGAGGAAGAAGAAGAAGAAGAGGAAGAGCTCAGTGAAGAAGAAGAGAAGGAAGAAACAGAAACAGAAAATGATGGAGATAGGGAAGTGGAGAAGGATAGACAAAAACAAGAAAAGACTAGAAAGTTAGAGAAAAGAGGAAAAAGAAACTCAAATTCAAAACCAGCAGTAACACACATACTAACGAGGTTCCGGTACAAAACTAGAGGACAGCACGCTAAAAAGCAATAATAAAAAATGACAACAAATAAAGGCTTTAAGATTGTATCACTAAATGTAAACAGTCTTAATGGCCCACAAAAAAGGCGTAAAATCCTTCATCAGATCCATAAATTACAGGCAGATGTGATAGGCATACAGGAAACATATTTTTAAAAATGATGAAAAATATCTAAAGTGTAGAAAACTCGGTAAAGAGTTTGTAGCAATGGATAGAAAGAAGAAAAATGGAGTGGCATTATACGTTAAAGAACGGTTCTCCCCTGAGCTGATTTATGCAGCAGAAGATGGTAGAATAGTGGTAGTAAAGATAAGGAGATTGGAAAAAGAGGTATTGATTATAAATTTATATGCACCTAATCAAAATCAGGAGTCTTTTTATAAATCAGTGTATGAGTTTATTAAAAAGCAAAAAATAGAAAATATCTGTATTTTGGGGGATTTCAATGCGGTGCTGGATGAAGAATGGGACAGAAGACTAAACAGGTGCAGAAAAAAGAAAAGCCAAACACTACCGAATTTTTTTTTTATATGGTGGAAGAATATAGCTTAGCAGATCTTTGGAGAGTTAGGAATTTGAGGAAGAAAGACTATACATATTATTCGGCCAGACATAATTGTTGGTCGAGATTAGATATAATATGGGCACTTGTTAGTTGGACACAAGAGATACTTGATGTAGAAATACTACCACAAACATTCACAGACCACAACCCGCTAAAGCTTACACTAAAAGAGAGGTATAGGAAACCAAGGGGGAGACTTAATATGGGGCTACTACGGGATCAGGAATTTTTAGAAAAGACGAAGGTAGAAATCCAAGAATTTTTTCAAAGAAATAAACCAGAGGAAACAAAGGCGTGTATAATATGGGATACATTTAAGGCCTACATAAGGGGTTGGTTTATTAATCAGGACGCATGGAGGAAAAAGAAAAAGAGAGAGGAATATAAGAAAGTATGTGAGTCAATAAAAAAAGAGGAAGAAGCCCTCAAGGCAATGGAGACTAAAGACAAAAGAGATAAGATTGCTGAATCATAAACTAAATTTAATGTTAATGCAAGAAATAGCAAAAAGCATTGAATATATGAAAGTATACTACTTTGATAATGCAAATAAGCCATCGAGGTGGCTGGCCTACAGATTAAGAAAAGAAAAGGAAAAACGTAACATTCTAGCATTAAGTAACAAAAACGGAGAACTACAATATGGCACGTGAGAAATGAAATTAAAAATAGAAAATTTTTATAAGAAACTATATAGTCAGGAAAAACAAGACCCAGAACTTATGACTAAATACATTCAGGAAAAGGAAGGGTACAAATTGGAGGAAAAATATAAAAGTATATTAAACGATAAAATATCAATGTGCGAGGTAATGAAAGCGTTTAAGAAGCAAAAAAAGAAAAAAACCCAGGAGCAGATGGTATACCGGTAGAAGTTTACAAGATATTTGAAGAGCAGATTAGCTTGCCATTTAAGAATCTTCTTGAGTATATTAGGCAGAAAGGGGAAATACCTGATTCTTGGGCCGGAAATACCTGATTCTGGGCCTTCCTATAAGATCTATGCTAATATACTAGCAACAAGGTTGAAAAGAGTTCTATCACATATTATACATCAGGATCAAGCAGGATTCCTCCCAAACAGACAGATTAAAAATAATACAAGAACAATTCTGAATGTAGTAGAGTATTATGAAGCGCATCCAGAGAAAAAATATGGCATTAATTTTTATGGATGCCGAAAAAGCATTTGATAATGTCTCATGGGAATTCATACTTCAAAAAATAAAAAGATGGGATTGTGGGATACACTTCGAAACTATGATAAGGGCCATTTATAGAAAACAATATGCTAAGGTAATTATTAATGGGGATACGACATCGGATATTGAAATTCAGAAAGGGACGAGACAAGGGTGTCCGTTGTCACCCTTACTGTTTATATTCGCTTTAGAGACACTAAATAATACTATAAGAAGAGATCCACAAATACGTGGTCTAAGAACGCAGGGTGAGGAATTTAAACTGCTTGCATATGCAGATGACATAGTGTTTATTTTAGAAGATCCGGTAGAGACAGTAACGCTGGAAAATAATTAAAGAATTTGGAGAGGTAGCAGGCCTAAAGATTAATCGTAAAAAGACAAAAATTATAACAAAAAACTGCACAGCTCACAGGATAAAAGATCTGCAGGAGATAACAGGAATGGGAATAGTACAGAAATTTAAATACCTAGGAATAATAGTTTCAAATAAAAATACCACGCTCATAAAGGAAAACTATGATAAATTGTTGGAAGAAATTAAAGTAGATTTACAATGTTGGAAAAATATATAGTTATCACTAATGGGCAGAATAGCTACAATTAAAATGAATATACTGCCTAAATATTTATTTCTAGCCCAAAACATACCCGTATTAAGAAATGTGCAATTCTTCACAGAACTAGATAAAATCACAAAAAAGTTTATATGGTATCCCAAGAAAGCCAGGATTAAACTGAGAACACTACAGGACAGAAAAGAAAGAGGAGGATTTGGACTCCCAGATTGGAAAGCATATTACCAGGCATCAGCACTGAGCTGGATTAAAGATTGGATTTGCTTTAATAACATCAGGAATTTGAAATTAGAGGGACACAATTTAAGAATGGGGTGGCACGCTTACTTGTGGTATGGAAAAGGTACATCATAATTTTAAATATCATATAAGAGGAGCATTGATGTGGGTATGGAATAGTCTTAAAGAAAGACAATACACGAAGACACCTAGGTGGGTATCGCCCTTAGAGGCTTTCGTTAAACCATCCCTTATCAAAGCATGCGATAGAGAAGGTTATGATACCTTGTTGGATATGAGCAACAACTTAAAACCACGGGAAGTGTTGTCAACTCTTTATAAGATCGAGTTGTCAGGATGGGAAATAATACAACTACAATCCAGGTACTAGAGAGATGCGAAAATGGGTTTTGAGGACGGTAAATCACAATTGGGTAAAATCTGGGCGTCGAGTAGTGATAAAATGATACAGAGATTATATAAGTATCTCCTGGAAGAACGGATGAAAGATGTAACTAACAATGTAATGGCAGTATGGGGAAAAGATATAGGGCATAAGATAGACGCGGAAAGTTGGGGGGAAACATGGAAGTCGATAACATTTATGAGAAGCGTTAACTACAAAAAAAATATTTTGACTGAGATTTGTCCTGGACAAATCAATAAAATTGATCATAGGTGGTATTGGTCGCCAGATAGGATAGCCAAATGTAACCCAACACTCTCTAAGAATTGCTGGAATTGTGGAAATAACATAAGTACATTTTATCATATGTGGTGGCGATGTGCAAAAATACAAGAGTTCTGTAGGATGGTACAAAAAACAATTCAAGAAATAACCAGGATTAAAATAGAGCTATCCCCTGAAGTAGTACTGCTAAACATGTTGCCTGAAAGCGTTAGATGGAAAGATAAATATTTGTTAATTTATATATTGACATCTGCAAGGATTTTGTTAGCCAAATTTTGGATGCAAGAATATGTACCCAAACTGGATGACCTAGTTGATAGGTTACTAGAGGTAGCAGAGATGGATAAATTAAACTTAATCCTTCAAGGAAAGGATGAAAAAGTGTTTATGGAAAGATGGAAGAATTTGTATAAATGGATCAATGCAAATGAATAGGACTCCATAAGTGGATTTGATCAAATATGTAATATGGATGTTTGTTTGTTTTTAATGTTAAAATGAAAATAAACCTTACAGAAGCACACAGAAAATTAAACAGTGTAGCACATTAGAAGAGGAGCAGAGAAAATCCATCTAAGAGAATCAAGAAAGATATACAGATACTCCCGGAGGAGGGAATAGCAGAAAGCTATATAGACAAAGTCACGTGCGACTGCCTCTTAACATCACAGGAAAGGGTGCCACAATGTTATCATTTGTCTAAAATACACGAAGGCACCCTCCTTGTCCCAGGAAGACCAATTTTGGGGGGATGTGTGTCCATTTTGGAACTCGTGGCCCAATATCTGTTCCTTATTCATATTTAAGGGATGCCATGGATTTCCTCAACCACATTAACAACTTACAACTGCAGGCAGAAGAGGTGTCGTGTGCCACTTCAGACGTGGTGTCCTTGTACACTGACATTCCACATGGATGTTTTATGGGAGGCATTAGATAAAAGCAGCCCCCCCCCCATCTTTTCTCTGCCATATTGCCGAACTATGTCTAAAGAAAAACTTTTTTCAGTCCCAAGGAGAATTTCTCTGGCCAGTTTCAGGAACTGCAATGGGATGCAAATTTGCACCTGAATTATCTAGCCCATTCATGGATAAGCTTGAGAATAAATTTATTTTCCAAAGCAATAATTTGTATAAAAAGCACATTTTTTTTTTTATAAAAGATTTTTTGATGGTATCTTTGTGATTTGGAATGGCACCAAGGAATCCTTGATTGAACTCGGCCAGTATATAAACCACACTTGTAACACAATCAAATCTGAATTAATATATGATAACTACAAAGTACATTTTCTAGACGCCAAAATGAGAAGGACTGGAAATATTATACAGACAGAGGGTTACAAAAAAAACCCCCACAGATGCCAACTCTTATTTAACAATAGATCGTTTCCACACAGGACACATGAAAAGAAATTTACCTTACTCTCAGTTATTAAGACTGAGACGAAATTGCAGTCAGGCCAGTGAATTTAAGAGACAA
>NW_015166615.1:18861-20377 GCF_001447785.1 Gekko japonicus | reverse complement strand
CGACCATGTGCGCGATCAGGCTTCAGCCGGTCCGCACGTGGTCATGCGAAGAGCCTGAGCTTCACTCCACCAGAACAATACACGGTCGGATCCTAGTTCCCCGTTCCAATCGGGAGACTAGGTTCCTAGAGTTAATCCAGTCAATGTAAATAGACCTATCACGGGTGTTGGGGTGTGGTTTGGCTTCAGGATATAAGCCGGCCTGCGAGATGGCTTCTGTGTCTTGTTCCTGACCTGCTAAATAAAGTAAGAGCTGATTTCACTACTTCATGCATCGGACCCCATACTTTTCAGAGAGACAGACTGCATCGTGTCAAAAGGAAAATGGGAAAGAATGGAAATAGACTGTTGAGCATCAGAAACCTTCATGGTGAGACTTTTCTGGGAAAAAACTCCTTTTCTCCCTTGGGTGTGGGGGGGGGGGGGGGGTTGTTCTCCCTGAGGGGAGGACAGAGAGAGACAGACAGCAGCATGTCAAAAGGAAATCCCGAAAAGAATGAAAATACAGTATTGAACATCACAAACCCAAATTGCCCTGGTGGATGAGAGCAGAAGTGTCTCTGTTTGGCTCTTTAAGGATGTTGCAGACTCAGCCTCTCATTCCGTTTGGGTCAGTCTGTCCTCGGGGCTAATGCTCAAGGTGGCCCCAAAAGGACAAGAGGGACTGGTGGCCCCTTTGCCCTTTTACGCATCCCTTTGACAGGCCTGAGGGATCAGGCAAGAGCTCTGTCCGAGCACCCAGCGGAGGGGAAGGGTGAGGAATGTGTCCCTGGGAAGAGCAGGGGGCTGGATTGCATGACTTGAAAAAGCAGCAGCTGAGGTCAGGAGAGAAAGGCAGACAGGCTCCGGAATGAGGTCTGGCTGAAAAAAAACGGATGCACAGAAACGCTCCCTCTGGGCAGCTGATGTGGGGCAGTAGTGGGACCTGCGACTCTGTGGGAGTTCCTCTGGCTTCCACCCCTGCTCAGCTCTGCCAGGATACTGGGCATCAAGGCAAAGTATAACAAGAAACCAGAAGGCTCCGGGGCTTCCTCCTTCCAAGGGGAACCAACCCAGGTAAACAGTATCCCTTGGCGCTTCTTACCCCACAACAAAAGAGGGTGTATGTAACAAGTCTTTCATCCAGAGAAGAATCCCTGTTTTCTCCTGGCCCCCGACTCCAGATCACCCTGAAAGGAGGACCTTCTTCCAGAGTCCAGCCTAAGTGGAGTCTTGAAAACCTTCGGATGGCTCCTGAGTGTCCCCCTCGGGCGCTGGAGGTGGTTGATTGGGGGGGGGGGGAGCCAAAATGCCTGGAATTTGACCCAGTCGATCAGCATGAATGGTTCTTCACCTTTGATCTCATCTGGGACCCCTTTCTGGGCATGCTCTGTATTCTTGCTGGCACCCCCCTTAGCAGGAACTGACCCCCGGCTTCCTGTGTCTGTGCCCTGGTGCTTCTTCCTGTTTATTGTCTGGGGGTCTGTACCCCTCTTGTACCCTGGAAACAAAGCCAGTTTGGTTCCAGGGCAGGCCG
>NW_015166615.1:17693-18296 GCF_001447785.1 Gekko japonicus | reverse complement strand
CCCCCCTTCCCGGCCCCCCCCCCCCCGCTCTTTGCTCGGCCTGTCTAGCAAAGGGCTCCGCGGGCTTAACCCTTGCAGTGCTGCAGACAAGTGCAAACGGCGTCCCCCTCCAGGAGGAGCTTCAGCCGGGCCGCCGTACGCGACGCCGTGCTGCTCAGTGGGGCTGCTCAATGGGGGGAGTCGCTCTGCTGCACGGGGCTGGACGCCCAGAGGGGTCCTGCGCTGTTCCACCGTCTCGGGAAAAGGAGGCTGAAGCTGGGTCTCCCCCCCCCTCCCCTTCATCCCCCTCCTCTAAGGGCCGTCAAACGAGGGGGGGTTTAGACTTTTTGGACAACAGAGGCGAGGAGGCGCTTCCCTTCCCTTGCCCCGCGGTGGAGGGAGAGCGGAGGAGCCCCGACGGGAGTTCTCGACGGAGTTTCCTGGAGGGGAGGGAGGGTCCGAGGAGATTCCCGGGGAACGAGGCCGCATTTGGAACCCCCCAGCCCCCCTCAAGGACTCGCCGCGTCCCCGGGAATAGACTCTCCGCTTGCAGCCACGGAGACTGACGGAGGGAGATCCCCGCTTGGGGGGCGGACAGGCAGCTCCCCCCCCCCCCCCCCCGCA
>NW_015166615.1:8164-17662 GCF_001447785.1 Gekko japonicus | reverse complement strand
GGCGGCGCGGCGGAGCGCCCGGCGCGGGGGGGGGGGGGGGGGGGGAGAGACGGGACGGTCCGGGAGCTGCTCTCGATGGGACGGGCGGGGAGACCTTTTCCTGCGCCTGCAGCGCTGAAAGGGTTAAAGCGGCCGCCCTGTTCGCTCGAGAGGCCGAGCGAGGAGGGGGAGGGTTTGCTTCTGAAGTGGGGAAGGGAACAGGGCGGGTTAAGGAGCCACGCCGCAGAAGGGCCCAGCCTGGCTGCATGGACGGCTTCAAGAGGGAATTAGATAAGCATCTGGAGCAGAGGTCCAGCAGTGGCTATTAGCCACAAGGGATAGCTAGGGGCTCTGGGGCAAGGGATGCTCTGTGTTCTTGGTGCTTGGGGGGGGGGGTCAACAGTGGGAGGGCTTCTAATGTCCTGGCCCCACTGGTGGGCCTCCTGATGGCACTGGTATTTCTGGCCACTGTGTGACACCCGCGGCCTGAGTGTTGGACTGGATGGGCCTTTGGCCTGATCCAACATTGGTGTCTCTTATGTTCTTATGTTCTTTAACCCGATCTGGGGAAGGTTTAGTCTCAAGCAGGTCGTTTCTCTCTGGCAAGGCAGGAATTCAGGGGACCGGGTAGATAGTCCTGCAAGAACAATGCTAAGCAGACGCTCCAGAACAATGATTTAGAAATGCAAGTGCAGAGCTTTTGCACTTTTATTAGTCCCCTCCAGGCCAAAAGAATGCCCCCAGAACAGGACTGCAAAAATGTTATGTCCGCTGACCACCACTAGGCGACAGCGAATATACAGGAGCTTGGCTCTCTAGAGCCAATAGGGACTAGGATCCTGAAACCACCGACAAACGTAAAAAAGGCCTCCTCATCGGCTCCTGTGGTCCTGCCACAGTGGAGCTGGCCCGAAACCTGCTATCCCCCACAAAACTGGCCGACACATTATTTGAGGATATCATTAAAAAACTCCAGGACCATTTTGTCCCAGGGCCATCAGAGATAGCGCGCCATGTGGCCTTCTACGCCCGGCAACAGCAGCCAAGAGACTCAGTAGCTGAGTATCTGGTTGAGCTCTGCCGGCTCGCCTCTGAGTGCACCTTTGGAGCGCATCTCGAAACGGCCCTCCGCAATAAACTCATTTTTGGGCTGGCCGACGAGAAGCTCTGACGCTGCATCATGGAAAATGAGAAGTGCTCCCTTGCCTCTGCCCTCTCCACGGCCACCGCGTGGGAGAGAAACCGTACCTTGTCCACTTCCACCAAACGCAGGATGAAACCTGCGACCCGGACAGGGAGGAGGTCCACCGCACCCAACAGTCCTCTCAACACTGGGAACAAGGCTCCGCGATACGCTCCATACCTGCCCAAGAATGCGCAAGCTGCGGGAACAAGCATGACCGGAGAACCTGCAGGCTCTGGGACACCAAGTGCCACAGATGCAGCTGCGCGGGGCACATTGCCCGGGCCTGCCATTCCTGGGGGCCCAGAGGCCAGCAGGCACCGACACAGACCCACCGTAAAGCAGACACCCACTATGAGGACGACGGCTCCACGGAAGAGCTCTACCTAGCAGCCGAACCGCCTGATCAGGTACTGAAGCGTCTGAGCCAGTCCTCTGCCCCGAGGATCCAGATCTAGATCAAGCGGCCCCCCTGTAAGATGGAGCTTGATACCGGCTCTGCGGCCTCCATTATCTTGGAGGAGATGCTTAAGAAACTCTGCCTCCGGGGAGGCCCCCACCTGTGCCCATCGACCCTCACCCTAACAGACTTTCAGAGGAACCACATTCCGATGGCCGTCTGGACTTGATAGTGGTTGAGGGGAACCTGGTCAGCCTCCTTGGCCGCGTTTGGTTCGCCCCGTTGGGAATTATGATGGGGGGTGGTACAGCTCTGCGCCTGGCAGGACTTCAGAGAGGTCTGTAATGAGTTCCCATCCATTTTTTACGGGACCCTGGGTCGCTATACGGGTCCTCCGGTGTCGCTGAAACTTGACCCCAACGTAGCCCCCATCCGAATGTGCGCCAGGACAGTTCCATTCGTGCTCCGTCATAAAATAGATGCAGAACTGGACCCAAGTGGTTCTGGAACCAGTCTCACACGCCATGTGGGAGACCCCCATAGTCACCCTGGTTAAACCAAATGGGAATGTCCACATCTGTGTGGATTACAAGTGCACAGTGGTGAGCCACATGCTGGCCTCTCTGGTGGGGGCAAAGGTTTTTGGTAAGCTGGACCTAGCCTAGGCCTCCCAGCAACTCGTATTGTGCCCGCGCTCTAAGGCTCCTTCATTGGTGACCAAGCCATAACCAATGCTCTCTCTAAGCTGCAGAGTCCTGTGAGCAAAAAGTCTACTCTGTGAGCTACTGACATCAAAGTTGTGAGCAAGCGATTTGGCTGCTGCATCAATTAGTTTGCTCTGGAGCCATCCTTCCTGAACACAGACAAAATGTGTGAGCCAGAGGCTAAAAAACTGCTAGCTAACTCACACCAAATCAAGTTAGAGGGAACACTGGCCATAACCCAACACTCTGGCTACTGAACTTAACTGACCCACATCATCAATGAGGGCAAATTGGGTTAGGTGCACTCATGGGG
Organism: Gekko japonicus; assembly: GCF_001447785.1. Classification (NCBI taxonomy): domain Eukaryota; kingdom Metazoa; phylum Chordata; class Lepidosauria; order Squamata; family Gekkonidae; genus Gekko; species Gekko japonicus. The sequence goes on along the minus strand of NW_015166615.1, from coordinate 15,083 downwards.
ATCAGTCGTGGACCCTGGTGCTAATCTCAATTGTCTGGAAGAGGATTTCTTATTTAGAACTTCATATACAATTGAAAAAAGAAATGCCACACTAACCTTTGACAAATTTAATGAAGCCCAGCTCAGTAAGAAAAACCGCACAAAGCACATTATTATATCTATTTATTGTATGGCAGAGTTACACACAGGAAGCATAACATAATATAAAATACATAATCAAGTTGAGACAATGGGTATGCAGACCAGTTGGGCAATCCTCTAAAATACAAATCTCTAAATCTCTAAATTCTCAATCCACTCAGTCACAGCTGGGGAGAGATCAAACAACGCACAAAGCACAGAAAACACAAAGTCTAATTTCCCTGATACAAACAATAAAACCCTTAATGAGTTTTTGTTTTCTCTGATGGATAAAGAAACACTTCATCTAGGGATGCCAACTGCCTGGAGGGGGAAAGTGTGCTGTCCTTTTAACAGAGGCTACATGGGATGTTATTTATCTCTTCAGATACCCGTTTCCACACACATTAAGCCTCCGGGAATGAGGGAGGATATTTTTTCTCTTCGGGCCTGTTACCAGCTCTAACGCAGATACCTCTCCAAAATAAAGTAAGGAAAGAGAATTTTCTCAGATGGTGGCATTAACCGTCCAATCTCAATGGAGGAATTCAATGGAGGGCTTTGAGGAGGAAGACAGGGGGGTGGACGCCTTGGCCCAGGGCTCAGTCCAGGTCATTTCCAGCACATGCACAGATGGTGGCAGTGGTGGTGTTCAGAGCAGGAGGAGGGAATCCTACTTCTCCCTCTGGATTCCCTCTGTGATAAGCTGGGGGTGGGGAGGATAACTTGGGAAATTCATGGCCCACAAGGTTCACCTGCCACCTCCATGGATACTGGTCCATTTCCACAATACTGGTTGTTGCTGGAGAAAGGGGGCCTCTGACCAATTAGAACGTACTGAGTTGTTGGGTTAGGGAACACAAACTTTCCCTTTCAACCTAAATTAATCCTACTGCCAGAATACTTTGGGCTTCAAAGTGGTAACCCCCCCCCCCCAACAAGCTCACCGCAGGCTGGACTGGGGATGGATTAGGGGTGAGAAATGCCTCTCTAGAACGGCTTGTCAGATAAACGTTTGTGAATCAAGGGTGCAGGCGGATCACACTATACTTACGCCAGTAGGAGAGAGGCTATAGATATCTGTCACCCTCTCAACTTGTCTATTCCTTCATAGAATTTGGGAAAGCAACTGTTTTTGCCAGTATTAAAGATGTCCGAGTTAGAATGGCAGATAACCGGAAATAGCAAGTTTCACAGAGGAGGGGAAAAACTAAAAAGGCCTTCCTTTTTGTAACTACATTCTCAGCCTTTCAGAACCTCCACCGCCAGAACCTCATCAGAAACAGCTAAAGGAAAGCTTCACCCTCGTATGCAGTCTCTGAGGAACCTGAAGGTCGGATCTGTGCCTCAAGCTCTTGTCACACACCGGGCATTGATAAGGTTCCTCGCCTGGGGGGACTACTCAGTGCTAAAGGAGAGATCAGCCTATCGTTCATCCAGCAGAGCCCTTTGTCCATCCTTGGTTTCTTCCCTGTGGGATCTTTCTGAGGTTTTGAACATGCATAAAAGTTTTTCCACACTCTGAATATTTATAACATTTCTTCACAGTTGACGTAAGGCTTCTGTGCAGATTCAAGCTTCTTAAAGCAGTTTATATCTTTTAAATGCTTTGTGTGGCGCCCCCGCTGGCTGATGCCGACTTACCCCCGGTCGCCGTCCTGGGAGTCTAACTCTAGAGGTCCACGTCTCTCTCTGAGGCTTCTTTGGGGTTGTCTCCTTGCGCCCAGCATCGAAGTACAGGGCCAAAGGAGGAAGGAGGGAAGGAGGAGAAATCGCCTCAGATACACGGGACTTGTCTGGAGGGTTACATCACCCTCTCCTATCCCGCCTGGATTCTGGCTTTCTGGGGATCAGTGCTCAGGAGTCTCGCTCTCCTCCTGTGACTCCCTTCGCCAGCCCAGTCTCCTCCCCAGCTTTTCCCATCCTTTCGCTTTTTATTCCCCCTTTGGCCCTCCCTCCTCCCTCCATCCCAACCATGCCCCCAGCTAAATCCCCAGACGCGTTGGGGCGGGTCTGCTCCAGCTGTCCTGCCTCTTCCTGATTCCACATTCCTGGCAGCCTCCTGGACCCTCCCGGGTGCTGCCACCACAGCTCACTGCGCTGCCGCTCCTGGGCCCGTCGCCCACCACTCTCTCTCTCTCTCCTGCTGCTATGTCCCGGTGTCTTCCCGGCCAGCAGAGCCCAGCAGGCCATTGCGACGGGGTCCCACCTCCGCTCCTCCGCTGTTTCCGCCGGCTGGAAGCTCTCTGACCCGGGTAAGTGGGGGTGGCGTCGCGGGCTCCTCTGCGCTGTCATGGCCAGTGGCTCGCGCTTGTTTCAGGAGCTCCCAGGCACAACCAGGACACTTTGTATGGACTGTGGTTGTCTTTTAGGTGGGAAATAGGAGAAAATCTCTTTTCAGAGCACAGGAGTTACATTGTTTCCCCTCGTGGGTTCCTTGTTGCAGTAGAAGACTGTCACTCTGACTGAATCTCTTTCCGCACTCTTAGCATTCAAACAGTTTCTCCCCTCTGTGGGTTCTCTGATGCTGTTGAAGAGTGCCACTCCTACTGAATCTCTTTCCACACCCTTAACATTCAAAATGTTTCTCCATCTGTGTGGGTTCCTTGATGCTGTGTGGGTTCCCTGATTTTCCCGAGGTAAAATCAGGGAGTTGGAGTGCTTGGTGTCGGAGGGAAAAATAGACATTGTGGGTATTTCAGAAACTTGGTGGGATGAGGAAAATCAGTTGGATACAGTGATTCCTGGTTATATATTATATCGGAAGGATAGCGGGGGAAGGGTTGGAGGTGGGGTGGCTCTGTATGTCAGAAAGGATATAAAGTCCAGAAAGATTGAGAGGCTAAGAGAATTTGATTTGCTTCTGGAAGTTCTATGGGTTGAAATAGGGGGGCCAAAAGGAAACTTAACACTGGGAGTTTGTTATCGCCCACAAGATCAAAAGATAGAGGATTATAAAATGATGAATTAATTAAAGAAAGCAAGTAGACAAAAACACTGTGTCGTAATAGGTGATTTTAACTACCCACACATTGATTGGGTCAATATGTGTTCTAGTTGAGAAAATCTTAACAGATAGAAGATTATCAAGTCTAACTTTTTCACCAGAAAATTTGCCTAAAAACACAGTAAACAATCTCATCACATGCTTCCTTACAATATGGGCAGCTAAAAAACATGTGCTCTATGGTTTCAACCTCTCTTAGTAGACAGGAGCAGAGCCTTTCCACATAGGGAGTTTTGTTATATCTACCTTCCAATACTGCAGAAGGGAGGGCCAAACATCTTGCCAAGGTAAACAACTTTCTGAATCCATTTATTTCTAAAGATGTTAGATAAGCTGCCGGCTTCACAATATTTTGAAAGTTTGACGACACATACAACATTTTGTAGGCCAGCAATATCAGTTTGGCATTCTGTGTCCTCAATCCTCTGTTTAACTAACCTCTTTGGCTGATCAGAATTACAGGACAGGAGAGCATGAAGAGAGAAACCAATGCTGACAATATGGCTCTGAACTGAAGCCAGTTAGACTGAAAGTTGTCTTTATAAGTGGGAATAAACCTTGGAGAATAAAGTGTCCCTTTAGCCACATATATATATATAGATAGCATACATACCCGTGCTTCAACTCTAATGCTGTCTGTGTCCAGTATCAACCTAGAATTAGGCACTCACCTGGGGACCTTAAGAATTTTCTTAGAAACTTAGAAATACATTAGAAGCAGGAAACCAGCCAGGGAGGCAGTGGGGCCCTTGGACGACCAAGGGGTAAAAGGAGTATTGAAGGATGATAGGGAAATGGCTGAGAAGCTAAATGCATTTTTTTGCCTCCGTCTTCACTGTGGAAGATGAGAAGTGCTTGCCCACTGCAGAACCGCTGAGTTCGGAAAACGTGTTGAAAGACCTGAGTCAGATTGAGGAAACGAGAGAGGAGGTCCTAAAACTGATAGACAACTTAAAAACTCTTCAATCTCCAAGCCCAGATGGCATACATCCGAGAGTTCTGAAAGAACTCAAATGTGAACTAGTGGATCTCCTAAGTTCTTTTATGGATCAAAAACTGGCTAGTTCATAGAAAACAGAGAGTGAGTGTAGGTGGGCAATTTTCTCAGTGGAGGGTGGTAAGCAGTGGGGTACCGCAGGGATCAGTACTTGGTCCACTGCTTTTTAACTTGTTCATTAATGATTTGGAGATGGGAGTAAGCAGTGAAGTGGCTAAATTTGCGGATGATACAAAGTTGTTCAGGGTGGTGAAAACCAGTGAGGATTGTGAGGCACTCCAAGGGGATCTGTCAAGGATGGGCGAGTGGGCGTCAACATGGCAAATGGGGTTCAATGTGGCCAAGTGCAAGGTGATGCACATTGGAGCCAAAAATCCTAAATATAAATACACGTTGATGGGGTCTGAACTGGCAGAGACTGATCAAGAGAGAGATCTTGGAGTTGTAGTGGATAACTCACTGAAAATGTCGAGACAGTGTGTGACTGCAATAAAGAAGGCCAATGCTATGCTGGGGATTATTAGGAAGGGTATTGAAAACAGATCAGCCAATATCATAATGCCCCTATATAAATCAATGGTGAAACCTCATTTGGAATACTGTGTGCAGTTCTGGTCACCACACCTTAAAAAGGATATTATAGCTTTGGAAGAAGTGCAGAAAAGAGCAACTCAAATTATAAAAGGGTTGGAACACTTTCCCTATGAGGAAAGGTTGAGGTGCTTCCGGCTCTTTAGTTTGGAGAAACGACTACTGAGAGGTGACATGATTGAGGTTTAATAAGATTATGCATGGGAAAGAGCAAGTAGAAAAAGAGGTATTTTTCTCCCTTTCTCACAATACAAGAACTCTTGGGCACTCCATGAAATTGCTGAGCGGTCGGGTTAGAACGGATAAAAGGAAGTACTTCTTCACCCAAAGAGTGATTAACACTTGGAATACACTGCCACAGGAAGTTGTGGCGGCTACACGCATGGACGGCTTCAAGAGGGAATTAGCTAAGCATATGGAGCAGAGGTCCATCAGTGGCTATTAGCCACAAGGTATAGATAGGGACTCTGGGACAAGTGATGCTCTGTCATCTCGGTGCTTGGTGGGGTCAACAGTAGGAGGGCTTCAAATGTCCTGGCCCAACTGGTGGACCTCCTGATGGCACTGGTATTTCTGACCACTGAGTTATACAAAGTGTTGGACTGGATGGGCCTTTGGCCTGATCCAACATTGGCATCACTTATGTTCTTATGCTGCTGAAGCTACCACCTCACACTGAATCTCTTTCCACCCTCAGAGCATTCAAAAGATTTCTCCCCTGTGTGGGTTCTCTGATGCTCCTGAAGAGTGCCACTCTGACTGAATCTCGTTCCACACTCTGAGCATTCAAAAGGTTTCTCTGATGCTTTTGAAGGGTGCCACTCCTACTGAATCTCTTTCCACACTGTGAGCAGTCAAAAGGTTTCTCCCCTGTGTGGGTTCTCTGGTGCTTCTGAAGAGTGCCACTCCTACTGAATCTCTTTCCACACTCTGAGCATTCAAAAGGTTTCTCGCCTGTGTGGGTTCTCTGATGCTGCTGAAGATGGGAACTCAGAGTGAATCTCTTTCCACACTCTGAGCATTCAAAAGGTCTCTCCCCTGTGTGGGTTCTCCAATGCCGCTGAAGATCGCCACTCTGACTGAATCTCTTTCCGCACTCTGAGCATTCAAAAGGTTTCTCCCCTGTGTGGGTTCTCTGATGCTGCTGAAGATGGGAACTCAGACTGAATCTCTTTCCACACTCTGAGCATTCAAAAGGTTTCTCCCCTGTGTGGGTTATCTGATGCTGCCTAAGATAGGAACTCAGACTGAATCTCTTTCCGCACTCTGAGCATTCAAAAGGTTTCTCCCCTGTGTGGGTATTCTGATGCCTTTGAAGAATGCCACTGTGACTGAATCTCATTCCACACTCTGAGCATTCAAAAGGTTTCTTCCCTGTGTGGGTTTTCTGATGGTATTGAAGAGTGCCACTCCTAATGAATCTCTTTCCACACTCTGAGCATTGAAAAGGTTTCTCCTCTGTGTGGGTTCTCTGATGCAGTTGAAGAGTGCCACTGTGACTGAATCTCTTTCCGCACTCTGAGCATTCAAAAGGTTTCTCCCCTGTGTGCGTTCTCTGATGCTCTTGAAGATTTCCACTCTGACTGAATCTCTTTCCACACTCTGAACATTCAAAAGGTTTCTCCCCTGTGTGGGTTCTCTGATGCAGTTGAAGATGGCCACTCCGACTGAATCTCTTTCCGCACGCTGAGCATTCAAAAGGTTTCTCCCCTGTGTGGGTTCTCTGATGCTCTTGAAGAGTGCCACTCCTACTGAATCTCTTTCCACACTCTGAGCATTCAAAAGGTTTCTCCCCTGTGTGGGTTCTCTGATGAAGTTGAAGATGGCCACTGTGACTGAATCTCTTTCCGCACTCAGAGCATTCAAAAGGTTTCTCCCCTGTGTGGGTTCTCTGGTGCTTCTGAAGAGTGCCACTGTGGCTGAATCTCTTTCCACACTCTGAGCATTCAAAAGGTTTCTCCCCTGTGTGGGTTCTCTGATGCTCCTGAAGAGTGCCACTCTGACTGAATCTCTTTCCACACTCTGTGCATTCAAAAGGTTTCTCCCCTGTGTGGGTTCTCTGGTGCTTCTGAAGAGTGCCACTGTGGCTGAATCTCTTTCCACACTCAGAGCATTCAAAAGGTTTCTCCCCTGTGTGGGTTCTCTGATGCCGCTGAAGATTGGAACTCTGACTGAATCTCTTTCCGCACTCTGAGCATTCAAAA
>NW_015166615.1:0-7383 GCF_001447785.1 Gekko japonicus | reverse complement strand
ATGCCGCTGAAGATTGGAACTCTGACTGAATCTCTTTCCGCACTCTGAGCATTCAAAAGGTTTCTCCCCTGTGTGGGTTCCCTGATGCCGCTGAAGATTGGAACTCTGACTGAATCTCTTTCCGCACTCTGAGCATTCAAAAGGTTTCTCCCCCGTTTCCATTCTTCGATGCAGTTGAAGAATGCTGCTCTGACTGAATCTCCTTCTGCACGCTGAACATTTGAAAGGTTGCTTCCGTATGTGGGTTCTCTGATGCTGTTTAAGATTTCCACTTACACTGAATCTCTTTCCACACCCTGAGCATTCAATAGGTTTGCTGACTATGATTATTCTTTGGTGTACAAAGAGTTGTGATCTGTTTCTGAAGTACTTTCCACCCCGAATGGATTTACTTGCCATCATTATCCTGTGCTTTGGAATATGTACATTGTGCCGTCTTCCATCTCTCTTCTCAACCATATGACCGACTTTTGTTCTCATTGGTCCGCCTTTATTCCTGATATTTTCTTTGAAGTCTTCATTTTTAACTTTTTCTGGTATTTGCTGATGAAATTCCTCACCCTCATCATTTCTCTGATTATCATGTGCTGGAAAAATAAGAGAGATGCTGTTAACACCTGGGAAGGCTGGGAAGGTCGAAAGGCATCTATATGACTGCTGTAGAAAAGGATTGACAGCCCTTTGGCCTAGTCCACCTTGGCTGATCTTAACTACCCCTCCTCCTTTCCCCAGAATATCTAGGACAAGGGTGTCAAACATAAGGCCCTTGGGTTGGAAGCGGCCTGCCTATGGCTTTAATTCAGCCCACAGCTCTTTTCTCCCTCCTCCCATCCTCACCCCTTGAGAAGTCCCAGCTCCCTCCCTCTTGAAGCTCTTCTGGGCTTGCAAAGTTACAGAGAAAATATGGAATGGATTTTCCTATTAAGGTCTCTGAACTCGGATAGACTACTCTGGGACTGTTTCTACCGATAGAAACAGTGCTCTGGCCGACTGGAATGAAAGCCCCCAGAGTAGAATGATGGTCCCTAGCAATAGAATCTGTGTTCTGGGACTGGAATGACAGCCCCCAGAGTAGAATGACCGTCCCTAGCAATAGAATCTGTGTTCTGGGACCGGAATGACAGGGCACAGAGTGGAATGACAGCCCCTGGGAGTAGAAGCAGCATTCTAGGAATGGAATTCCTTTCTGGGGACCCTCACTGCAATCCCTGAATGCTCCTGCTACTTCCAGGGACTGTCATTTCACTTTGGTAGCTGTCATTCCAGTTCCAGACACCTTAATGGGAAATCCATTCTGCATTTTCTTTGCAACTTTGTCTGTACTGTGGTGTATTTCAATGTAGTGGAGCTGAAGTAGTTTCCTTTTCCAGTGTTTGTATAGCTGAAGCTGTTGCTTGACAAAGTTGCCTCCAGGGTTGCCACTAAAATTTTATTTTTCATTTCCCTGACTTTTCCTGACCAACATTTGTCAATTTCCCTGAGCACCATTCAAATATAACCACAAGTGTTAGAGAATAAGATTGATATTTGCTTTATGGACTGCTTATTGCTACACATGGACTGTGCACATACACATAGGCTCAGAAAGCTGTACACTTTAGGTCACCTGTTGTGATGCCACACATAGAGGGTGCCTGCACATACCTTACCTGTAAATAAGGTTTCAGCTACACAGTTACCCAGCCTGGTGAAGAAGCACACACCTCCATTATTGTGAGCAATGAAACATCAACTCTAGGAAGAGACTGCCCCCATGACAGAGCTGCTTGTAGTCAAGTACTACCCATCACCTGCTTTGTTCCTGAGCTGGAATTTCCTGCCATATGGACATTTGTTTATCAATGCAATGGCCAGCTTCATCAGCACTACAATGAAGCATCCTGACGCCTGAATTTCACACCTGTCCAGATGCCATACTCTGAGTAAGGTTTTAGGTTACAATATAGGCCACCCCTCTTAGGTAACCTCCCCTTTCCACATGCAACCAATAGGATTATTTTTGGGACGGACTAACAAGTAGGTGGGTCAAGAGGTTGGCATAGTTACCACCCATCTCTTGGACCCCCTATAAAAGGAGGGAACCAGTCACCTGACTCCTCCTTGTTACCATTCCCCCCAAGACAACCCCTGTCTGCTTTTACTCCTCTTGAGTCCCACTTGCTATCCCCAACCCTTGCCTCTACTGCCCACACGTTCCGGCTGGTTCTGGTCGTGTGTGAATTCCCTTTGTTTTCCATTTCTTTCTCTCCATTTTTCATTGGAACAACCAAGCTGCAAGACAGATAGGTATCACCCGTCATCACCCCACCTGCTAATGCAACTGTGCTTATTTCCAACTGTAATTATTAGAAACTTGATTGAATGTTTGAGTGCATCAATATTGTTTGTATGATATATATTGTTAAGTAAAAGACATCTATTTTAACCCCAACAGCCTTTACTGGTAACCCTTGGTGCGAACAGGACCTTGGTATAAATTGGCAAGAACCCATTTATAACTTGCCAATTGCTGTAAAGAAAGCAATTCAGCTAACACAAGTTAAAAAATTAATCGGTCGTGTTGCGTTAATGCAAGGCTTAATGATATGTTCCACTCTACAACTACACAAGTCTCAACTGCAAAAATATTTGTCAAAGTAAGAGATTTCATATCTGCTTCTTTCAACATTAACTGCAGCAACATCTGTTTTGCAATTGCACCAAAAATTACACGAAGATACAAACTTCAATTCAAGTAAACTCTGAATGCTCACAAATGACATAACATTTTTGTTGTTGCTTTAAAGGTACACTAAAAATTATATAAACGTTCTATCAAAAATGATTAGGAAAGGGCATCATTAAGTTTCACTTTTATTCTGCTACTTCTCTATTCCAGTTGCCACAAGAACACATCATGCTCTTGCAGCAGCAGGTCAGAAATCCACTGCTTGAAGATATTTTCATCACAATTTCCCTGCCTTCAGACCAATTTCCATTTCCCTGATTTTCCCGAAAGGGGCAACCCTGGCCTCCTTGCAAATAAAGGGTTGATGTTTTGAGCCAGCTGAATGTACCCTAGAAAAGGTCCCTGAGCAGTGTAACCTGAGAACCCACAGCCAAAGGGGGACATTACACTGGAGAGCATATGCCACTCTGAGTTGGGGAGAAGCTTGCAATGCCCAGCCATTTTATGTTCCTAGACTTAAAAGTGTTTTAGATTTTTAGTTTATATTTCTGCTAAGATCCTTGTGCTTTTTCTTGATTTTTATTTCTAAAATTTCATTACCAAATCCCACTACTCCCTCACCTGTCCATTTTAGGCAGGTATCTTTTAATGGGGGGGGAGGTTTGGGAGGTGTCAGTTATCAAAGACGGTTAAATAAACAAAATGTTGCATGTGTTTTAAGCATATTTGTATTTTAGGTTAAAAAATGTGTTTGTATCTTTTATAAAGTTCATACCTCTGCTACCCGGCACTACAATTTATGACGCGCATGGCCTGGACCCACGAAGTCCCATTTATGTCAGATTCAGCCCTTGAAACAAATGAGTTTCATACCCCTGATCTAGTATTTAAGGATTCCTCACCCCCTCAAAGCACTTATCTGTAGATGGTCTTGTTATCCTGTGTTGCTAGCTGCTGTTCCTCACTGCGTTGGCCGCAATGCTCGTCTTTCTCCCCGGCATCTCCTTCGGGTTTACCGCTGGGCTCTCCCGCTTCGGTGCAACTTCAATTTCTCCACTGCTATCTGCTCCACAGCTGTGGTTGAAGAAGCTCCTTGCTCCCCCCCCCTTAGTCAAGAAGGGTCTCAGAGACTCTCAGTCCCCAAATTTCAAGAGAAAAAGCCCTGGTGCAGTGAATTGTGACAGAGCAACTTCTCTCACAACCACTCTCGACAAGCTCTGGCAGCCATTTTGAGGCAAAGCATCCTTGTTCCACCAAGAGTTTACGTGATTATTCAGTGTCCTCGAAAGACTTTCAGGCATTTGTGATTTGAGTCTCCCTGCAGCAAACATCCTTATCTTTTTCAAGACCATCGGTTAATCATGAGAACCTATATCCAGTTGTGTAGCCAGGAGGGAGGGGGAATTAGGAGGGTACTGACAGCCTCTGGAAAATTCCATCAAGGAGGACGCTTGATTGGGTCGTTAGGACCACCTGACCCTCGGAGGTAGAAAGCATAATACACATATAGACAAGAGGGAAGCCAGGCTCCATCTATGCTCATGCCATGCTAGGGGTCTTGATATTTTCTTCCTGCATCATGATGAATTGTTTTCTGTAGAGCAATGTGGGCTACAGCTGGAATACTTATGCTGTAAAAGGGGTGCCATCTAATACCATGTATTTCATCTACTAGATAGAACAGTTCATTTTTCCTTGTTTTTCTGTTGCTGAGCTGCAGAAACTGTGCTGTTTAGTGATGTTTTACTTTAAAATCTTTAACAAACCTTTATACATTTTATACATATAAAACTGGGTCTGCTTTACTTGTGTGCTCTCTCCTCGTAAACCCACTGAACCGGGTGCTGCTCAGGTACAAAGAGAAGTGACCCGGGGAGACCCAGGCGTCGGTTCTTGACAGGATTGTTTCCGGATCACAGGCAGAGCGGATGTCTGGAATCCCATCCAGGGGGAAGGGTGTGTCGTAAAGGCTGGCAAGAGAGAAATGAGGATCCGGCCCCTTCCAGAGTCCTTCTGAGGGCCTCCCATCCCTCCGTTTGCCTCAGCTCAGGACACCTTCTCTGGCTTGGGTGATGGCCACAACACTGGCCTCTGTTGCCCCTGAGGAAGAACACACCCAGGAACACAGGAACCTGCCTCATACTGAATCCGACCTATAAAGTACTGAGGCATAGCGTAGCGATTTCAGCTCATACCTTATTATAGATAGGAAAACTTGAGATAACTAGCGGGGCCCATGGCTTGCTTATATTCCCGCTCTAAACCACGCCCAACACACACACACACATGTGATAGGTTTATATACGTTCAACGCCCACCATTGGTTCCCTTTAGGATCCGGACTAACCAATTGGCGAGTTCTTGGATCCTCTGCTTCTATTGTCTTAGGGAGCGAAGCTTGCTTGTCCGCATGGCCACGTGCGAGCCCGACCGCGTGAGCGGTCTCGCTTGGTACAGAACATGACCCTTGGTCTATTGAACTCACTGTTGCCTACTCAGTCCGGCAGGGGCACTCCGGGATCTCGGGCAGAAGTCTTTCACATCACCTTATCCTTTTTGTTAGATCTGTCGGCTGCGTTCGACACGGTCGACCACCAGCTGTTGACCCACAGCCTCGCCGATGTGGGGATACAGGGGCTTGCCCTTCAATGGCTTGCCTCTTTTCTCCAAGGTCGGGGACAGAGAGTGGTAATAGGGGAACAGCAGTCCCGGAGGCACCCACTTGATTGTGGTGTGCCTCAGGGGGCAGTGCTTTCCCCGATGCTCTTTAACATCTATATGCACCCTCTCGCCCCGATTGCCAGGAGGTATGAGCTGGGTTGTCATCAGTATGCAGATGACACCCAGCTCTATCTGATGTTGGGCGGCTGGGCGGCCTCTGACCCGGAAGATCTGCACCAGGGATTACAGGCCGTGGCTGAGTGGCTCAGGCTGAGTCGGTTGAAACTAAACCCAGCGAAAACGGAGGTCCTGGGCCTGAGTCGAAACGGTTTGGGGTTGGGGCTCCCTCTCCCGACCTTCGACGGGGTGCCTTTGGTGCCTGCGTCGGAGGTTAGGAGTTTGGGAGTGCTCCTGGACTCCTCTTTAAGATGGAGGCCCAGGTAGCAGCCACTGCCAGGTCTGCATTTTACCACCTGAGGCAGGCTCGGCAGTTGGCTCCCTTCCTCGACCGCGAAGACCTGGCTACAGTGATCCATGCGACGGTCACCTCAAGGCTAGACTACTGTAACGCTCTCTACATGGGGCTGCCTGTCGCTGATCCGGAAGCTGCAGCTAGTGCAGAATGCGGCGGCTAGGCTGCTGATAGGCCTCCCCAGGTGGGAACACATCAAGCCTGGGTTGAAGGTGCTGCACTGGCTGCCTATAGCATACCGAGTCCGCTTCAAAGTGCTGGTACTCACCTTTAAAGCCCTTTATGGCCTGGGTCCGACCTACCTGAGGGACCGCCTTTCCCCATACATACCCCCAAAAGCACTTCGGTCGGGGACCCAGAACCAGTTGGTAGTTCCGGGCCCCCGAGAGGTAAAGTTCGCTGCGACAAGGGCCAGATCTTTCTCAGTGGCGGCCCCTACCTGGTGGAATGAGCTCCCGGAGATCAGGGCCCTGCGGGACCTTATGCAGTTCCGCAGGGCCTGCAAGACGAAGCTCTTCCACCAGGCTTTCACGTAGGGGCCACCGCTGCCACCGCTGCCACCATTACTACCAACGGTGGCAATACCATCGTAGTCGGGAGTGCCCTTAGAAACTCAGTGGTATAAAAACGACGCGACAACAAGAACAGCGGACGGGCTCGGACTATTTCTTGGACAGTGGTACCCAAAATTGGGGGCTGCTGGAAGTCATCATTATAACAACTTAAGACCATCTGACAAAAGGAAGCACTTTATTGTTAATTGTAATGTCTTGGTTATGATTTTAAGGTTTTATTGGATTTTATGTGTGGGCTATGCCCCTTGTAAGCCGCCCTGAGCCCGCTTGCGGGGAGGGCGGGGTAAAAATATTTGAATAAATAAATAAATAAATAATTTTTTACTGGAAATACTAAGGATTGAACTTCGGACTTTGGGCAAGCTGATGCTCTGCCAGGGAACCACAGCCCCTCCCCAATTAGCAGGACAGGCCTCAAAACTGCGAATAGCTATTCAGTATTTGGATTCATGCCTCCTCACAATGGCAGCAATTTGCACCTTTGGCACCGAGGAAAGACCCTTACCCAGGAAGGCCACATTCTCGTAGTTCTCCAGCATGACTTCCCTGTACAGAGCTCTTTGTCCCGGATCCAGCAGGGCCCATTCTGCCTCCGTGAAATCGATGGACTCCTCCTCAAAGGAAAAGGGACCCTGAAAGGAAAAGCAGATTCTCTCGTCAGAGATCACGCCAGGCAGAGATTGTACACTGGAAGGGAGTAGACTGGGAAGGAGCAGGATGTAAGGCTTGGAATGGGTCTCTCAGCACAACACTTTGTAGAAACTGTGGTCACAACTGCTCCCCTGAGAAAGGAAGAGGGGCCCGGGTCGTCCCCACTGCTCATTGTGGCAGAAAAATACATGTGCTTATTTGTACAGGATTAAAAAGCATATAGAGGCCCAATTACACCTCATATTAAAATTCCAAAATCATATATTTACCTAAGGACCAATGGACTTGACCCGACTTGTATCAGCCTGTTTCGGCCTTCTTCAGAGCTCACACACAATGAGGAACAAATTGGCTTA
>NW_015166614.1:36395-43644 GCF_001447785.1 Gekko japonicus | reverse complement strand
GATGCTCATTGCATCGGCCTCTGTCCTGGATGGCTCCGGCCAAGCCCACGCCATCACGTCGCCGCGCGTTCGGACAAATCTCTGCTCACCTGCTCGATGTTTCGCCGTCATCCTCTGCTGGATTGCTTGGTTGCTCCGCCGCCGCCAAGACCACCACTCCTTCCTGTCGCCGTTCCGAAGGCGGGTGCCCCCCTGCACCTAAGGCAGGTACCCATTTATCTACTTGCAAGCTTTCGAACCGCTGGGTGGGTGGGAGCTAGGACAAGGGCCGGGAGCTCACCCTGGCCGTGGTGGGACTCGAACAGCCTCGTGGCTGCTCGTTGATAGATTTTAACTTTTTTGCAGGCTCTTTACTGCCTGCACCACTGCTCCCTTTTATTTACTACTCTCTTCAAAGGACAACTTGGATAATTTTTTCAGCAGCCAGGTGAGCCAGGTCTCCTAACCAGTCATTTGTCCTGCATTTCCTGGTTAACCCTTCACCCATCAAAAGCACCTGGATTTTCTTTCACATGCAGCAAGAAGTGGGAAAACGTATACTAATTGCATACAATTTGTCCAGTACCAAACGGTCTGAATGGAATTGTCCTGCAATTGCCTTTGTGAATTCTTTTTCAGTTTCTGCCTCTACATCATCTTTTCATGAACACTCTGTCTTTGATACTGAGTTTTCAGCTTTAAGGTCTTCTGCAACATAAAGTTCTTACGTAAGATACAGAACAATTCAGATGTGATATAATTTATGTCCTGCTGTTCTTCCTAGGGTTGCCACGTCCCCTGTGGCCTCTGGCGGGGGGGGGGGTAGGGTTGCTACATCCAGGTTGGGAAACCCCAGGAGTTTTGGGGATGGAGCCTGGAGAGAACAGGGACCTCAGTGGGGTACAGTGCCGGAGAGTCCACCCTCCAAAGCATCCATTTTCTCGAGGGGAACTGGTCTCTGTAGTCTGGAGAGGAGCTGTAATTCCAGGGGATCCCCTGGTCCCACCTGGAGGTTGGCCTCCCTGGAACTTTCCCTAGTGGGAGTCCAGAATGGCTTACAACACAATTTTCCCTCCCCTGTTTTAAACACCATGAGGTAGGTTTTGTTGTGAGGGAGTAACTGGCCAAGCCCCCCCCCCGCCAGCTTCCACGGCAGAGTGGTGATTTGCACCTGGGTCTCCCATATCCTAGTGGACACTCTAACCACTCAACATGCTGGGTCTCAATAGTATAAGAGCATGTCCCTGCTGATTCTTCCAAAATAAGGCCTCTTTCCATTGAAGTGGAAGTCAACTTTGGTTGAGTTTTGGATTATTTGTTTTTCTTAAGAACATAAGAACAGCCCTGCTGGACTCCAGAATGGCTTACAACACCATTTTCCCTCCCCTGTTTTAACCTAACAACACCATGAGGTAGGTTATGTTGTGAGGGAGTAACTGGCCAAGCCCCCACCTCCACCAGCTTCCACGGCAGAGTGGTGATTTGAACCTGGGTCTCCCATATCCTAGTGGACACTCTAACCACTCAACATGCTGGGTCTCAATAGTATAAGAACATGACCCTGCTGAATCTTCCAAAATAAGGCCTCTTTCCATTGAAGTGGAAGTCAACTTTGGTTGAGTTTTGGATTATTTGTTTTTCTTAAGAACATAAGAACAGCCCTGCTGGATCAGACCAGTGGGGGTCCATCTAGTCCAGCATCCTGTCTCACACAGGGGCCAACCCATTCCTCTAGAGGGCCAACAACAGGGCACAGAGACCAAGGCCTTCCCTTGATAATCTCATCAGAAGATCAGACCAGTGGGGGTCCATCTAGTCCAGCCTCCCGTCTCACACAGCAGCCAGCTAGTTCCTCTGGAGGGTCAACAGCAGGGCAAAGAGGACAAGGCCTTCATAAGAACATAAGAAGAGCCCTGCTGGATCAGAGCAAGGGTCCATTTGGTCTAGCATCCTGTCTCACACATAGGGTTGCCAGTCCCCAGGTCCCTTCAGGTGTTCCCCTGGTTTTCAGGACTTCATCTCACCACCAGCCAGGAAGTGATGTCATCCCATTGGGGATATTGTGCGGGATGGTCTGGTTTGAAGGCAAAACTCTATGGTAAATTTGGTCTAAAACCATAGAGTTTTACCCTCGAACCAGAGTGTCTCCATGCAATGTCACTGATGCAGTGATGTCACTTCCAGGTGATGTCATTGGCTTGAAGACATTCAGGAACACCCCCCAAATCTCCCCACCAGTGCAGTGAGGGGATCTGGCAACCCTACTCACACAGGGGGGCGACCAGTTCCTCTGGACAGCCAACAATCCCTTCCCCTCCCCACAACAGACACCCTGTGAGGTGGGTGGGGCTGAGAGAACTCTGACACAAACTGCTCTTTTTCAAGGACAGCTGTGCCAGAGCTTGTGACTGACCCAAGGTCACATCAGCAGGTGCAAGTGGAGGAGTGGGGAATCAAACCCGGTTCTCCCAGATTAGAGTCCGCACACTTAACCACTACACCAAACTGGCTCTCGAAGAATTTCCTTTGGTCCGTTACGAATCTACTGCCCATCAGCTCCGTCGAATGCCCTCGAGTTCTAGTATTTTAGAAGAGGAAGAAAAAGTTCCATTTGTCAACTCTCTCCATCCCATGCATGATTTTATAAACCTCTATCATGTCTCCCCTTAATCATCTCTTTTCGACACCAGAAAGTCCCAGACTCTTCAGCTTTTCTTCATAGGGAGGTGCTCCAAACCCCTCATCAACTTGGTTGCCCTAATGTTTCCTTTAAAAAAAAATGTAATTGCTGATGATAACAATTTCCATAACAATGATCTCTTATTTACAGACCCGGGTCTGGCCTTCTTTAAGGCTATGTTCTAGACTTGTTGAAACTATTTAAAGAGGAGGTCTGTGGCATCTTGCTTATTGGGGAGACGGTTTCTCCTTTAAGCCACACTTTGTGTACGTGGACTTAGTAGATTTCTGCTCCCACCAGAGATGAAATGAGTATTACACCAGACTGAACTACAATATGATCAGGCCTATTTTTGGGCAGGAACGCACAGGAACGGAGTTCCGGCTGGCTCCCAAGTTAGCCACGCCCAGCAGGAACTCATTAGCATAATAGGCCACACCCAACAGCAGAAACTCATTAGGATTGGCTACAATTAGGGGTGTGTGGCCTAACATGCAAAGGAGTTCCTGCTACAAAAAAAGCCCTGGGTTTTGACAACAAACAAGGTAAAGAGAATAAGAAGCGAAAGGTGGGTGTGGCTGGATGACTACACCTCTGGTAACATGGGGGTGTGGCCTAATATGCAAATGAGCTGTGCTGTCAGGGTGTGGCCCAATATGCTAATGGGTTCCTGCTGTTGGGTATGGCTTATTATGCTAATGAGTTCCTGCTGGGCTTTTTCTACAAAAAAAGCCCCGGACATGATATATAAGCCCTCTTCACAGATGACTCTCTATAGTACATCAGTTCCATGGGTTGAACTATGTAGTGCAAAGGCCCCTCCCCACCCCCACCCCATATTAGTTTGCTAGCCATGGGAGCTGACATGGGAATCGGTCTTCTAAGGCGTCGCTTCACTGTAGCCAAGTGGGTGGGAAATAATGATTACAGGCAAACACAATTTTAAACACAAAACAATTCCCTACTTGAACACTCTTTGAGCATCACAGGATGATCTTGCTAGTTCTCCAGTTCCAGTGCCGAAAGAGCACCTGTAGGCATATGAGCATCTAGGCGAAAATTAGTTATGTCTTCGGATGGATCGTCAAGGCTGTGATTAGACAATAGACTGCGGAGAGGGTGATATCCTTATCTTTACCAGACAACAGATATGTTAGGTGGCAATCATAAAAACATACAGGGGAGTGTGATATTAATGGAGAAATAAAAATTAATCTTATTGAGGAATTTAAATCACAACTAAATAAAAAGTGAATGATTCTGTCTCTGTGTTTCTGTATGGGCAAACCCTCTGTTCGATTGGGCTGTCCTGAGAATCTACCAAATAATTATTTAAGGAGTAGAGCATTGTGTCGAGCCAAGAAGAAAATTTTTAATAAGTTGGAATGGTTAAACATTTCAGATAACCTGGAAGCACTGGAAAAGAAGTCCCCGAAAGAGGAGGCACATTTCTTTCTTGAATCGCTGCATAACTCAAGGTGGTCCCTTTGTTCTAAGCTAGTAAGGAAGATCTGAAGGAAAGCTAGGATAAGAAATACACAGATCTGAGAGCATTTGGTCTACTAACTTTGCCCAGGAATACACAAAAGGATCAAGTTTGGTCTTATTTAGAAGGTCAGGAAGAAACTCCAGGCCTAGCAAATAAAATCTAAGTTTCACCATGGCCTTCCATACCATCAAAGAGATGAAAGTAAGGACAGGTCAGCTTCTAAATACCAGTTGGAGTTTGAAATGCAATTAGGCGTTTGAAAGATGGCACAGAGAATTTTTGAATGTAAAAATTCAATTTTTGAAGTAAGCCGCCCTGAGCCGGCCTTGCTGGGAGGGCGGGGTAAAATCTGATAAAATAAAATAAATAAACCAGAGTGGAGCCCCATGCAACAGAAAAGATCTAATCTTTGCTTTCTAGACTTCCAGAGCAAAAAGAACAACTTGTCCTCTGGAATGATAACAAAATCTCATGATTGCTGCTAGATGTACTTTGGTGGACTCCAGGAGACAAGAATAATGAAACATCCAGTTATGAGGCAAACTGAAGGTCTAAATCAGGGGTGTCAAACATGCAGCCCGGGGGCCGGATGAGGCCCCCGGAGGGCTTCTATCAGGCCTGCAGTGGAACTGGCTGTCTTCTGCTGCTTCTTCCAGTTCTGCTGCTGCTGCTGCATCATCGTAGGTTTGCAGCTTACAGATACACACCTGAACAGCATGCTCAAGACTGCAACAGCACAGACATTTTGACGCAATAATTCAGAGCAAGAGGGGTCAGTTATCAGACACTGTTAAATGAACAAACTATTGCAAGAGTGCTAATGTGTTAAGCATGTTTTCATTTTAAGTAAAAAAAAACCTCTTGTGTTTGTGTCCTTTATAAAGTTTATATCTCTGCTACCTGGCATCACATTTCATGACACACATGGCCCGGCCCAACAAGGTCCCATTTATGTCAGGTCCGGTCCTCATAACAAATGAGTTCGACACCCCTGGTCTAAATACTTGAAATTAGTCAGTTGCTCAATCAAATGCCCATCCAGGATCCATAGGACCAGTGTTCCCTCTAAGTTGAGCTAGTGTGAGCTGGCTCACAGTTTTTAGCCTCCGGCTCGCACATTTTTGTCTTAGCACAGGAAGGATGGCTCCAGAGCAAATTGATTTAAGCAATAGCCAAATCGCTCGCTCACAACCTTCATACCATTAGCTCACAAAATAGTACTTTTGCTCACAAGACTCCACAGCTTAGAGGGAGCGTTGCATAGGACTGCTTTATTCCATGATGAGTAATTCTCAATATAACCATGTAGCAACAACCATCTTATTCACATGTGTATCCCATACAAAATAAAAATAAAAATCACACCATAACGCAGGAGTCCCCAACTTTTTTAAACCTGAGGGCACATTCACAATTCTGAAACAAAATGGTGGGCACAGCCACAAAATGGTGGTTGCAAGAGGCAGAGGCAGCCACAAAATGAAGATCCTCATGTTGTGTTCGCAGCTGCTGCCAAAGCAACGTTCCTTAAAACCTGCAAGGTGGGTCATATCACCGACAACCCATCAGAAGCCTCGCTGGGCAAAAGACCCATCTGGTCCAGCCCACTTTCTATAAATACTCATCAGGCGCCAGGAAAGGGATTGGTGGCCACCAAGGTGCCCCACATGCTCCCTGTTAGGGACTCCCTGCCATAATGAGTCTAGAGAGTATCTCATAACTCCTGATGCTGTACTCAGTCAGAGCCACCAGCTGAAACCATGGAAAGCCCCTCTGATATCCTGACTCTGGCCCCGGTCACACGGGAGGCTTTGATCCGCTAGAGGGACGGATCGGGGCGCAGCAAGCGGGCGCAATCCCACCGCAACATCTGGGAAGCGGCGCGCACCCGTCCCCGATCCATCTCTTCCGACCGAAGATGTGGATTAAAAAAAACCTACAAAACACTACTACTTACCTGAAAATCCGCACGGAATGCTGTTACCTTCCCACTGAAGCGGTACCTATTTATCTACTTGCAATTTCTTGCTTTCGAACTGCTAGGTTGGCAGGAGCTGGAACTAGAGACGGGAGCTCACTCCGTCATGCGGCACTCGGGTCTCGAACTGCTGAACGACCGACCTTCCACAGCCTGCAGTTCAGCGTCTTAACCACTTGAGCCACCGCAGCTCCTAGATGTTGGCTTACTTAGCGGGAAAAAGGAGTTGAGAGATGAGGAGGCTTGAACTTGATTGGAGACCCAGCCAGGGCCTCAGGGACTCTCCTGTGACTAGGCGGGTGGTGGCAGCAGACATAAACCCCATCCATTGCCAACCAGAGTCGCCAACCTCCAGGTGGCGGCGGGGGATCCCCTGGGATGACAGTTGCTCTCCAGGTGACGGAGATCAGCTCCCCTGGAGAAAATGGGTGCTTTGGAAGGTGGACTCTTTGGTCGGATGCCCCATTGAAGTCCCTCCCTTTCTCAAACCTCACCCACTTCAGGCTCTGCTCCCCCAAATCTCCAGGTATTTCCCAACCAGGAGCTGGCAACCCTATCCATTGCTTCCCCCCATGACAGCAGCCCCGCTGATATTGCTCGCTCCAGGAGTTCGCCTCAGTTGCTTTGTTGGAGACCCAACTCTGCACGCTGAGCAATATATGTCACTGTTCAGCCACAGGGCTCGCCTGCTCCTGTCCCAAGGATCTTCTTATCTAGCTGGCCCAGAATCTGAATCCAAACTAGCTAAGTAATGTCTCAGTTTTACTGTTCTCTGTTGTTATCAGTGTGTCTTCTGAGCAGTGCACCCCTTCAGTCCACTGAGCCAGAATGAAATGGTTTTGGCATTCCCTGCAATGAACATAAGAACATAAGAGACGCCAATGTTGGATCAGGCCAAAGGCCCATCCAGTCCAACACTCTGTCACACAGTGGCCAGAAATACCAGTGCCATCAGGAGGTCCAGCAGTGGGGCCAGGACATCAGAAGCCCTCCCCCTGTTGACCCCCCCCAAGCACCAAGACAGAGCATCACTTGCCCCAGAGCCCCTAGCCATACCTTGTGGCTAATAGCCACTGATGGACCTCTGCTCCATATGCTTATCTAATTCCCTTTTGAAGCCGTC
>NW_015166614.1:22596-34031 GCF_001447785.1 Gekko japonicus | reverse complement strand
ATTGTAGAAAACTAAGGCAGTCATACTTTTAAATGCAACAAATATGCAAGTTAAGATAATTTTATATTCTAAGTTATGCACTTTGTTGAAGAATCAAGATAGATTTAGGTTTCATAGAAAAGTGAGGGGCTATGTATGGCTCAATGGTAGAGCCTCTGCTTTGCATGCAAAAGACCCAGGGTTGATACCCAGCATTTTTTTTTTGAGCCACCGCAGCTCCTAGATGTTGGCTTACTTAGCGGGAAAAAGGAGTTGAGAGATGAGGAGGCTTGAACTTGATTGGAGACCCAGCCAGGGCCTCAGGGACTCTCCTGTGACTAGGCGTCTCTGGAAAACAGATTGGGGGGGGGGGGGAGAACAGTTGTCTGTGGCTTCAAAATTTCTGACAATTTTACATATCTGGGTGGACCATAACACAAACTGAGGTTACCATCTTAAGCACCTGCCAACAGATACACATAGCCTCCATGAACAGACATGGAAATGTAAAGTATAAGGATTCTTTTAATTATTAACAAAGTCACACCAAAATGGTAAGCAGTGAAGGAAATCAGCATACACTAAGCAAATAGAAACAACAGAGGAAACAAGACCGACTCACAAAAGCTGATGGCCCGGCAAAACAAGGTGAATAGTGTAAATAAACACCTTCAGGGACACTTATCTGTCTAGAGAGGTAACCATTCCAAGTTCCTATCAATCTCAAGTTTTCTTGTGCCAAATTTACGCTGGAATACAACCTCAGCAGCTTCACACTGCTATCTCCACAAAGGATGCGAGTCATCCTCTGAAACATGCTGAATGTACACGTGGCATTTTCCCCCAACCAAGATAGTCTTCATTCAGGAACTTCCTCTTTGACTTTTTAGTTTTTAATGTGTTGTAGTGTCTTTATACTGTTGCCTGCACCGGGTTCCAAGATGCCTGGGATAAAGTTACATAAGTCTTTTAAATAAATTAGTTAGTATTGTTATGTTATGTATCAGGGCTGGAATATTCCAGGGCTGGGTACCAGAGACTGGCTGAGCTTGAAGCTCTAGAACAATAGCCCGCCAGGACTCTGGAGGTGACCAACGAGAAACTAATATTATGTAAACAGCCTATCATTGGGAGTTGGGTGTGTTTGGGTGTGGCTTATGCATGCTATTTAAACAGGGCTGCTGCCCTGAAGTTTCAGCCTTGTATCTGCTGAATCACTTAATAAAGTAGAGCTGTTCACTGCAATGCAGTTTGATCCCAGTATTTCATAGGGTTTTCAAGGCAAGAGACATTCAGAGGTGGTCTGCCGTTGCCTGCCTCTGTGTCATGACCCTGAATTTCCTTGGTGGTCTCCCACCCAAGTACTAACCAGGGCCGACCCTGCTTAGCTTCCGAGATCTGCTGAGGCCGGGCTAGCCTGCGCCATCCAGGTCAGGGTTTCTAAATGATTAGACTAGGGCTGCCAACTGGGGGTGGGGGGTGGGTAAACCCCGCTTTGGAGGCCCGATTTCCACCGCCGTGGAATCGGGCCCCGGGGGGAACTCCGCCCCCCTGGCTGCGTCACCAGAGATGACGCAACCACGTCGCTCACGTTGGGGGTGTGGCCCCGATCGTTGGAGGGAAAACTCTATAGTTTTCCCTCCAACGATCTGGGCCACGCCCTCAACGTGAGCTATGTAGCGCATCACTTCACGCACGTCGTGGGAGAGCTCCCAGAGCCCGGCGAGGCTCCCCCGCTGCCGAGGGTGACTGGACTTGGCAACCCTAGATTAGGCTGAACCATTTATCCTGATATATTAATTTTTCATGTACAGGGATATTTCCCCCCAACACACAACTGCATATCTTCACCCTGAGGATTTGATTTTGGGGAATGCATAAAAAAACAGGCCTCGTTTTCATCCCTCTCTCGGAAGGCAGTGAGTCTGCCCCAGCCACTCTTTTTAGACAGATAGCTCTAGTCCCCCATTCCTACCTCCCAGCCCCCCAGCAATGGCAACTAAAGTGCTCCATCTCCACTCATCCTAATTGTCTCTGGTTGCCGGATGAACTATATCGCAGGAGGTGGCTCTATTTGTGGTAACATGCACGTTCGGTCAATAGACCCGTAGGGAGTTCCTGCAGTGTGGAGCAGACAGGCAGTCTGTGTGGATAAATATTATCTTTGCTAGTGCAACATTTACAATGTTCAAGTGCTGTGAAAGGGAGGGAAACAAATTATTCCTCGCTGCGCTATGTGTAAATCCTTTGTTAGGTGAAAAACTGAAGATGCAAAATAAATTGGGATGCCGTACTTAGCAGGCACAGTCTCACAGATATGATGATTCAACAGGACACAGGATGGTTTCATGAGGAGACCTGTACACACGATACATGGATCTCAATGCCTCCTTAAAAGCTTTTCTGACTAGACAGCCTTATCATTTATCTGCTTCATGTATACACCACCTTCCCCACCCCCTGTAGGAGGGCATCATGGCTTCCATTGTTCTCTTTGCCTACATTTTACCTGCAGGTGAGGCAGGTGAGGCTGAGAGGATGTCACTGGCCCAGGGTTCCCCAGCAGGCTTCCATGGCAGAGCAGGGATTCGAACCTGGGTCTCCGAGATCCCAATCCAGCATGCTAACCACAACTCCACACTGGTTCTGAAATTGTTGAGGCAATTTGTCAGCAATTAGCAGCATACTGACATTGCTATCGAGGAGGGAGGGGGGAGGAGATGGAAAACTGAAGTCAGAAGGGGAGATAAAGGTAGGTTGATGGTTGGCTGTTAAGGAGATAGGCTTGCCAACTCCAGGCTTGGAGATTCCTGGAGATTTGAGGGGTGGATCCTGGAGAGGGTGGGGTTTGAGGAGGGGTGGGACCTCAGACAGGTACAATGCCATAGACTCCACCCTCCAAACCAGCCATTTCCTCCTGGGGAACCATTTTTTCCAATCTCCAGGGGAGGGCTGGAGATCACTCAGAAATACAACTGCTCTTCAGATGGTAGAGATCAGTTCCCCTGGAGAAAACAGTAAGCTCTGTGTCATGACCTTGCTGAGGTCATCACAGCAAATTGACACTGAGTGCCCAAGGCCAGGGCATTGGCCCAGAACTTCTTTCTAGAGTTCGTTGTATTTATTTCCACAACGGGCCTTATTTCTAGTAGGTTTAATATTCAGCATTGAAACAGAGCTGTAGAGTTTTCAGAGCCCTTAACACATATAATTATAGGCATATCTATACAGGACATGAGCAACAAGTAAAGCCCTTCCCTATGATTTAAGGTTGTCAGCTCCAAGTTGGGAAATTCCTAGGGATTTGGGGGTGGAGTTTTGAGGGGAGGGTCCCCAGCAGGGTGTAGTGCCACAGAGTTCCCTCTCCAAAGCTGTCCTTTTCTCCAGAAAAACTATGTAGTCAGAAGTTCAGTTGTAATTGTGGGAGAACTCCAGCCCAACACCTGGAGGCTGGCAATGTGGCCATGAAAGCATCCCCTGCGTAATTCCATCACATGTGGATGTACTTCACACATGCCCACCCAGGCAAGAGATTACCAGCATACTCACTTTATATGCAGACATAGTATGCATTTAAATGACTGGAACTACATGGAAGACCTTTACTGGCAAGGGTTTCACTGGTGGCCCCACATCCTATAGAAATTAGGATGTAAGCTGGGTCAAACTATGGCTGCCAGACCCCTCAGTGGAGGCAGGGGTCCCCGACCACGAGGCCCTACCCCCCGTGGCCAATCAGCTGGCTGGCGAAGGAGGACTTACCAGGAGAAAGAGTCCTAGGCCTACTTGTCAGTGTCACATGGGAAGTGATGTTATCACACCAGTGACATCTAGGTGATGCTCAGAAGCCATAGAGTTTTTGCCCAAATTCCAGAGTGTCGCCTGGATGTCGCCAGTGTGATGATGTCACTTCACATGTGGAACCAGCAATGAGGCCTCGGCATTTCTCTTTCTCCTCATGTCCCCCTGTCCCCCCACCAGTTGCCAGGACAGACCTGGCAACCCTAGGTCAGACTCCTACAACAGACTGGAATGAGACGGCAGGAAGTCCAGGTGTTAGGACGGATTGGATCACTTCATACTTCAGGTAAGGTATAGAAAGTTCCATGAATATCGCCACCTAGTGGTCAAGAGAAAGATTCCATTGGTTGACAAAAGCAGACGTAGCATTTGGCAGGTGAAAAGAGGGGTGCGGCTTGATGCATTGACAATTCCGAAGATGGATATCAACTGGAGGCTCTTGAAGAGTTGGGTGGGGGAACCTGCCCAGTTGTACCTTTGAATTGCCAGCCTGACCTTTATATATTACATTAGGAATAGCACTTTTAAATGTTTCCTCCATATTAAAGGTAAAGGTAAAGGTTCCCTTGCTCGAAAGCCAGTCGAGTCCGACTCTAGGGTTGCGGTGCTCATCTCCGTTTCACAGCCGAAGAGCCAGCGCTGTCCGAAGACATTTCCGTGGTCATGTGGCTGGCATGACTAAACACCAAGGCGCACGGAACGCTGTTCCCTTCCCACCAAAGTGGTACCTATTTATCTACTTGCAATTTCTTGCTTTCGAACTGCTAGGTTGGCAGGAGCTCTAACTAGAAACGGGAGCTCACTCCGTCATGCGGCAATTCGGGTCTCGAACTGCTGAACTACTGACCTTCCACAGCCTGCAGTTCAGCGTCTTAACCACTTGAGCCACCGCAGCTCCGTTCCATATTAAAGGTCTCTCCAAATACAACCCTGCCCCAGCAGTAGGGATACCAGTCCATCCATTGGGCGGGCCTTCTCCTGCCCACACCTGGCCTCGCCGCTGGGTCCAGCAGGAGAACAGCGGGGGTGGAAATGTTGTGACCCTGATAAGATGTCAGCAAAGAAAGCAACCTCACGTCTGCCCCTTGCTCTGAACTCAAAGCTCCTAGGGTACCAGACAGAAAGGATGCAGCCTCAGAACTTCATCTACGATGCTGCTTTATTTATTTCCAGGGAGTCTTAACATACAGAAGCATTCAAAACTGTAAGCCAAGGAGCACTGAGAGAGAGTAGGCCTCCTGTTTTCCTCATCACCCGAAACTCCCAAATCATCCCAAACCACAAATTTACTCAACATGCCCCAAAAGCACTCCCAAAAAACCTGTCCCCCCCCCCCCGGCATGACCTTGCTTGTTCTCGGGCCTGTGAAAAACAGAGTGGCCAGTGGCTCTTGCTCCATAGGTCTTCCCTGCTGTTGCCAGGCCAACAAAAGGAATCCCACAGGAGTTTTGTAAGCCCCTTTGCTATTGGGCTGGAGAGGACAAGAAGTGTGTGTGTGTGGGGGGGGTGACCGTGGGAAGGTTCCCCCGTGCAAATTGAACACCTACTTCTGGCAGCCTGGCTCAGATGAGAGAAACTGGTCCATTTGCAACCAGGTGGCTACACAAATGCCCGCAGCAAAATGAGGAATGAGTGTGCACCAGCACCAAGGTAGTACCTGCATCAGCGTAGATGTTTATTCCGATGTCCCCCAAAGTGGACGTTAGGGTTGCCAGGTCCCTTGGAGCAGCTGAAGGGGGATGGAGGGTACGCTTACTGGGAGTGGGGAGGAATGTCGGAAATTAACATGACTTGCCTACGTGACTCAGAAGGGGTGGGGGGCAATGCTCTGGTTTTTGGCAAACCTCTATGGTAGAATTAGCTTCTACCATGGAATTTTGCCCACAAACCAGAGTGTCACCCCCCACCATTCCCAACAAGCCTATGTCACTTCCAAGTTACATAGGCATGTTGAATTAATTTCTGGCATTCCTCTCTTGGGGGGGGGAGTGAAAAAGGGTGGAGAGGTGGGGGCTGAAAGCAGGAGAGCCCTGCCCCCATCAGGGGGTCTGGCATCCCTCGTGGAAATTAATCAAACATCTTGGACACTATATCTTTATATCCCAGAAGGGTGAAGTTGGCCGTGGGTCTTCTACAGCAAGAGTGGGATCTGAAGCTCTCCCAGAATGACAACTGTTCTCCAGCCTACAGAGCAGGGCTATTTTTGGGCAGGAACGAACAGGAACGGAGTTCCAGCTGGCTCCCAAGTTGGCCACGCCCAGCAGGAACTCATTAGCATAATAGGCCACACCCAACAGCAGAAACTCATTAGGATTGGCTACATTACGGGTGTGTGGCCTAACATGCAAAGGAGTTCCTGCTACAAAAAAAGGCCCTGGGTTTTGACAACAAACAAGGTAAACAGAATAAGAAGCAAAAGGTGGGTGTGGCTGGATGAGCACACTTCTGGTAACATGGGGGTGCGGCCTAATATGCCAATGAGCTGTGCTGTCAGGGGTGTGGCCCAATATGCTAATGAGTTTCTGCTGCTGGGTGTGGCCTATTATGCTAATGAGTTCCTGCTGGGCTTTTTCTACAAAAAAAGCTCTGCTACAGAGATCAGTTCCCCTGGAGGAAATGGCAGCTTTGGAGAAGAGACTATACTGTATACCGTGAGAGTCTAGGAGAAAAGGTAGTCACAGAGTGACATCACATCATCCCTACTGATTGCCCTCCCCTCCCAAACGTGGCCAGGCACCCAGGGGAATCAGGAGGTGAGGTCTCTAGGGATGAAGGCCTGAAACAGAGAAAGAGAATAAGAGGAGAAGGCCGGAGGGAGGAAGCAGAGAAGGAGTAGAGAGGAAGGGTGCCCATGGCAAACAGCTGGAAGCTTTCAAAAGGCCAGACGTTTACATCCTGTTCTGAAATAAGCAGCTAAATATCTGGCAGCGATAGTCCCGTTTTCAAAGTGAAAGGCTAGTTCCATCCCTATTTCATGGGTACACCAAAGAGAACTGACAAAAGAGTCTGCTTGTGGATTCTTCTTACACGCAGATTTCTTTTGGGCCTATCCTTCACAGGGATAATTGTGTATTTCATCCTACCTGGATGTAGGGCTTCCTGGTCCCCCCACCGCATTGGCAGGGGGATTTGGGGGGGGAGGGGGCATGTTAGGACGCCGCTGATGCAATGATGTCACATGGAAGTGACATCATCGCAACAGCAACACTCTGGTTTAAGGGTGAAACTCTATGGTTTTTGGCCAAATTCACCATATAGCTTTGCCCTCAAACCAGAGTGTCACACGCGACCTCCCCGGCATGATTACGTCACTTACAGGTGAGATCATTGTGCTGGGGACATCACACCCGGACATGGCTGTTTGGGGGCGGGGTTTCCTTCCCTAGCCAGCTGGCCGGTGGTGGGCAGAAGCCCCAAAGAGTTGGGCTGAGACCTGGGGGCTGGTAACTCTTTTTGTTGTTGTTCAGTCGCACAGTCGAGTCCGACTCTTCGCGACCCCATGGACCAGATCCCGCCAGGCCCTCCTGTCTTCCGCCGTCCTCTGAAGTTGGCTCAATTTCATGTTCATTGCATCGATGACACTGTCTAACCATCTCATCCTTTGCCGTCCCCGTTTTCTTTGACCTTCAGTCTTTCCCAGCATCAGGGTCTTCTCCTCCAGTGAGGGCTCCCTTCTCATTGGGTGGCCAAAGTATTTGAGCTTCATCTTCAGTATCTGGCCTTCCAGGGAACAGTCAGGGTTGATCTCTTTTAGGATTGACTGATTTGATCTCCTTGCAGTCCAAGGGACTCTCAAGAGTCTTCTCCAGCACCATAGTTCAAAAGAATCTATTCTTCAGCGCTCGGCCTTCCTTATAGTCCAACTCTCGCAGCCATACGTGACTACTGGGAATACCATTGCTTTGACCATGTGGACTTTTGTTGGCAGGGTGACGTCTCTACTTTTTATCATGCTGTTTAGGTTCACCATCGCTTTCCTCCCAAGAAGCAGGCGTCTTTTAATTTCATGGCTGCTGTCACTGTCTGCGGTGATCTGGGATCCCAGGAACGTGAAGGCTGGCAACTCTACCATGACATGGAAAAATAAAAATAAAGCAATCATGTCCAACAATTTGGTTCTCTTTATGATTTCTTCACCATTTGTGAAGAGGGGGACCCATATTCCTAGCGTTATATTTGATTTTCATTAGGTTTACTAGATATTCCTTTAAGGCTCCATTAAGCTTCCTCCACTTATATTTAGAAAGTGTGTGTGGGGGGTTACTATAATGAATAGAAAGCTGCTGAAAATTTCCATTGCCCATCAGCTTTGTACTGAAATGGCATAAAGACGTATTTGTTCCCCTTTCATTTGCTGGCTGAACCCTAGTTATAAAAGCAGTGTCTAAATCATACAGCAGAGAGCAAACGGTTGCCTTGGCAGCGAGGCTGAACTGATCAGCTTCACAAACTCCCCTGAGACAATCTAATTTGTGCAGCCAATAGCGGCTAGAACAGGTGGCCAAATTAGTGTGTGCCAGACAGCTGAGAAATATTGTACATGTACAGCGGGACTCTCTAATGGTTACCTTTAGACACTTGTTCTGATGGTGTGTTGTTGTTTTTTTACAGGTTACTGCCTTTAATACTTTGCCTGGAAATATAATAATTAATAGAAATAATAGCTTGGAAACATGCACAGAATAGATGCACCACAGCAGTGGAAGGGAATCCTGTTTCTCGTACTATGCTGGTGTCAAAACACTCTGATTTCCAACAAGTCCTCCCGATTCCCTATTCCTCTCCCCGAGCCAACATGCTTTTCTCTTGGGCCAGCTTCTTTTAGGACAATCCCTTTCTCTTGGACAAATCCCTGTCTTATTGTTAAATATTGGCTTCCATGGATGGTCTGACCCCAAGCTTAGTGACCAGCTCTGCTTTATTAGTGATTCAGCAAGAACAAGACAAAGACAAAAGACAAACTGCCAGGGCAACGGCCCTGCTAAA
Source organism: Gekko japonicus (assembly GCF_001447785.1). Lineage (NCBI taxonomy): Eukaryota > Metazoa > Chordata > Lepidosauria > Squamata > Gekkonidae > Gekko > Gekko japonicus. Next base: position 25,265 of record NW_015166614.1, on the reverse strand, counting down.
CAGCATGCGACTCCACCCACTTCCCAAGCAACTACCAACGACAGGCCATTATCAGAACCATGACTTCCCCATTGGCCACCTCCAGAGTCCTGGTGGGCTATTGTTCCAGAGCTCCAAGCTCAGCCAGTCTCTGGTAGAAACACTCCTGGAATGTTCCAGTCCCAATACATAACACTTTATCCTTGCTTCACTGAGATGGAAGTGCCAACCATACAAGGGAAGTTTTCCTGCATAATGTCCCACATTGCAGAACTGCAAAAAGCAAGGAGGAGGGCAACCAAGATGATGAGGGGGTTGGAGCACCTTCCCTACGAGGAAAGGATAAAGAGTCTGAGACTTTTCATTGAGCGAACCATTATTTCCAAAGTAACAAGATCACAAACCTCGCAGAATTCTAAGGAGATTATATTCAGAGGACAAGAGAAGATAAAATAGCCTTGGAACGTTTGGGGGAAATTACCACTTCAGGGTTTGAGCAAATATACCTCCGTCCCGAAGATTAGGATGCAGCCCTCACTTGGAGGAGATTGTCCCACCTACAGCTTAATTTCTTTCATCTTCTTTGATGCCCAGGGTATCCAGAGCCCACCACAGTCAGAAGCAAGCTTATGCTGGACAGTATATCTGGCTGGCCCAGCGTGACAGTCATCATATCTCTACGCAAGGTAAATATGAGATTTTGAGAATGTGCTCAGTGTATCTTCAGTGGCTTAAAATGACCGTCAATCTTCTGATGCCATTTTTTACAAGGGCCAAGGAGGAAATTGTGTGCAAGTGCTGCTGTAATCCAGAGACAGATAATTGAGAGGTGAAGATCTATGAACCCAGGGGTAATTAAGATGGCTGCAAACACCACAATAACCACTTAACCGCATAGTTGGGGGCTACAGAAAATCACCTCCCCGTGCGATCATGGGCATCATGCTGGGAAGCCTCTAAGACCATCAGACTATTAAGTTGTACGTATTCTTGCTAGCCAGAGGAATATGGCTTAGGGTTGCCGGGCAACCAGTGGGAGATGGAGGGACTTACTGGGAGCGACAGGGAGGCCCATCCAACATCCAGTGACATGTCTATGTCACTGAACACATGACCGGGATGTTGGGGTGATGCTCTGGTATTTGGGCAAAAACTCTTTGGTAAATTTGGCTTCTACCATAGAGGCTTTGCCCAAATACTAGAGTGTTGCCCCAATGACCTGGAAGTTATGATGTCACTTCTGGGTCATGGAGGCAGTGACGTAGAGATGTCCCTGCACATCAGATGGATCTCCCTCTTTTTCAGGGTAAGTTACCCCCCACCGGCCAGCTGATTGGTGGTAGGGCAGTGGGGCCTGGCAGTGGGGGACCTCTGCCTCCACTGGGGAGTCTTCCACTGGGGAGTCTGGCAACCCTAATATGGTTAGGACTAGCCCAACGTATTCTGCTGTTGCAAACAATTGTGCTAACAACAACCCATGAGGCACTCCAGAATCCCTTTAGTATCACAGAGGATACAAAGGTATAACTCCACGAATGTTTACATAATAGAATGATTGTACCATACCATTATCATAGAGGGCACCTTTTGGTTTGTGTAGCACAGTGCCTCCTGTCTGCACACAGTTTAACTGTTGAATACCGACCTTAAAAATATGGCCTCCAGGGGAAAAAAAACCATTTGGCTGGCTTGTGTAACTATCTGCTTTATATTTTTAAGTTGTTGTTGTTAGCCATTCAGTTGTGTTTGACTCTTGGCTGTTCCATGGGCCAGCATGTTTTCCGATCTTGTACTGTTTCTTTGAGTTGTTCCATGCTCAGGCTGGTGTCGACTTTTATGGTACCTAGCCACCGTGTTCTTTGGCAGCCACGTTTCCTTTTGCCACTAACCAATCCAAGCCTAATTGCTTTTTCTCGTAAGTTCTTTTGCATAACATGGCCGAAATAAGTCAATTCTGTGATTTTTCTTTCCAATGGCAAGTCTGGTTTTATGCACTCCTGTACTTGCTTGTTTGTCACCTTTGCTGTCCAAGGAATGTGTAGGAGCCTTCCCCAACACCACAGCTCAAATAAGTCAATTTTCCTCCTGTCTTGCTTCTTCATGGTTTTTAAGTAGGCTTGCACAACTGGTGAAGAACCAAGTCAAATACACTATCCAGGAATTTGGATGAATCCAGTGATCCTTTTTTTTAAAAAAATTGCTTTTTATTTTAACCAAGTGTCTTACACTCAACGTTTTTGTCCTTATACAAATATTTCCTTTTTTCCACTTCCCCCCTTCCCCCCTCCCTTCCCTCAGTCCTCCCCTCCCCCTTTCTTCTTCCATCATTGCTTCAGCCACGGGCACAAAGTCCAAAGTTTCCAATGAATGTCCTTCTTGACTTCATCCTCCTTGATCCAATCGAAGTAGGGCAACCATTTATCTCTTATCTGTCTCTTCTTTTCCTCCCAGGTTTTCTCCTCCATCATCAAGGCTACAATATCTGATTGGATATATTCAAAAAGGCTTTCCTAGCTAATATCATCGCCTTAAGTACCTCTTGGTATTTACTTTCTATTGTCTCACTCTTCAAGATACCTAATGTCATTAAATTAATGCCTATTGGTATTAATACACCTATCTTATCCTTTACCCTATCCAATATTTTCTTCCATAAATCCTGAACTTTGGCACATTCCCACCACATATGC
>NW_015166614.1:17870-22428 GCF_001447785.1 Gekko japonicus | reverse complement strand
TGCCTTCCCCCCTCCCTTCCCTCAGTCCTCCCCCCCTTTCTTCTTCCATCATTGCTTCAGCCACGGGCACAAAGTCCAAAGTTTCCAATGAATGTCTTTCTTGGCTTATTCCTCCTTGATCCAGTCGAAGTATGGCGACCATTTTTCTCTTATCTGTCTCTTCTTTTCCTCCCAGGTTTTCTCCTCCATCATCAAGGCTACAATATCTGATTGGATATATTCAAAAAGGTAGTTATTCCAATTCTCCATGGTCCACTTATTCTTATCTTTCCATCCTAATACTATAACGGCTTTCCCAGCTAATATCATCGCCTTAAGTACCTCTTGGTATTTACTTTCTATTGTCTCACTCTTCAAGATACCTAATGTCATTAAATTAATGCCTATTGATATTGATTCACCTATCTTATCCTTTACCCTATCCAATATTTTCTTCCATAAATCCTGAACTTTGGCACATTCCCACCACATATGCGAGTACCAACCTTTTGCCTGGTTGCAGTGCCAACAGTTCGAACTCATCCCAGATATCATATTGGCTAGTTGAGCTGGCGTCCGATACCATTTAGTAAAACACTTCAGCTCCATTTCTCTAAATTTGTCAAATTTAATCTTTTTGACCCCCGTCATTATTATTTTTAAGGTTGTTTCTGAGGTCAGTCCTTCTTTATACCATTTCTCCTGAATACTTTTAATTATAGACTCCTCATTAGTAGTCATTTTTAAATATATCTTACCCGCTAGACCTCTACTTGTCTTTCTCTTTTCCTTGTACAGTGCTTGTGCGATTTCTTCTGAATCTCCCACCTTCTTTTGCTGCTTTTTAAAAATTACAATATATAGTCCCATCAATTTCAACCAATGCTGTTTCCCTATCCTCTCTATTATTGTCTGTAAGGGCTTAAGTTGACCACCTTCTTCATACATATCTCTTATTCTGGTTAATCCCTTTTCTCTAAGAACTTTCCACCAGTGGGGGTCGTCACTTTCCTCATATAAACCTGGAGTTGGTAAGCTTATCTCCTTCACAGCCAATTATCAACCTACCTTTATCTGCCCCCTGACGTCAGCTTTCCACACACCCCTGCAGGCTCTACCCTGCTCTGAAGCCCTGACTGCTATGTCACACTGCTTGTCATAGGGAGGGCATCTTAGCAGAGTATAAGGACACAGAGTCCACCATTTTCTCCAGAGGAACTGATCTGGAGAGCAGTTGTAATTCTGAGTGATCTCCAGCCCTCACCTGGAGATTGGCAACAAGGGTTCCCCAGGAGGAAAAGTACAGTCTTTCTCTGTAGTGGGGACCAAAGTAGTTTACATCATTCTTCTCTCCCCCTTTTGATCTGCACAACAACCCTATGAGGTAGGTTAGGCTGAAAAACTGTGACTGGTCTGAAATCACCCACTCAGCTTCCACAGCAAGACCCTGCTCTGGTCTGGTAGACCCTGCTCTGAAGCGCTAACTGCTATGCCACACTGGCTGTGGTATTGCCTGGTATCACAACTGAACTCCAGACAACAGATCTCTCTCTCTCTCCCTGGAGAAAATAACTGTTTTGGAGGGTGGACTCTATGGCATTCTATTCACCTGAGGCCTCTCCCCTCACCAAGCCCTGGCTTCCATAGACTTCAGCACAAAATTTCCAGGAATTTCCCCAATGAGTTCCCCACAACGGCCTGGAAAGGGCTTATTGGCGTTTCCTTTTTACTGACAGAGCCAAGCTTGGTTGCCTAGCAACAGCCATTGGGGGGGAAGTTAGTCCCACAGGAGCCAAGCAGGAGAAGTGTCTTCTTCAGGAGAGACAGCCATTTTGGCAGTTATTCTGACAGGGAACAGTGGCTGAGGTGGCAGTGGGTGGGGAAGAGGAGCGGACCCAGCACCCAGCCAATGGCACACAATTACTCTTGAGTGGCGGTCGATGGGCCAATGGCTGATGGAGCGCACTGCACAGCCACTGGGAGAGCTGGAAATGGCCAATATGTAAGGGAATTATATATATAGGATTCCTAATTTGAACTCGAATGGAGTTCAAAAGTATACTAGAATGAATACCTATAATCTCTAGGCCTCTCGCTGCTAAGGCAAGGTGACTTTGAACAGACAGCAAGAGCTTCTTTCAGCTGACATTCTCCCCCCACACACACACACACACACTTTCCTTTTCTTTTGTAACTGTGTTCCCTTGCAATCAATGCTCCCTCTAAGCTGTGGGGTCTTGTGAGCAAAAATTCTACTTTGTGAGCTACTGGCATTTGTGAGCAGGATTTGGCTGCTGCATAAATTAGTTTGCTCTGGAGCCATCCTTCCTGAGCTAAGACAAAAATGTGTGAGCCGGAGGCTAAAAAACTGTGAGCTAGCTCACACTAACTCAGCTTAGAGGGAACACTGCCGCCAAGAACCCCAGGGTGACGGCTACAGGCGGGGATCCCACAGGCAAGGAAGCGGGGCTTGACAATAGCTGGGATTTTTTCTATTTATTACTCCTCAAGAGAGATTTAAAGATCCCCTCTTAACATCGCCATCACAGCAAACTGAGTTGCTAGAGTGAGGGGAGAAAGAGAAGGAGCTAATCGCTTGGAAAACAGAAGGCCGGAGTATGAATTGAAAGGCCCCCTCCCGTCACTGCGAGGCAGATTGCCCTCATGAGTGAGTGCTGCTTAACAGGCATGCCTGTCTGTTCTCACAGTGCTGACTTAGAACTCCCAGCTGAGAAAGCAGCTGTACGAGTAACTGGCAGGCACTGCAGGAGGCCCTGCGTTCTACTGCTGCTCAACAAAATTAATGTTTTCTTTCTCCTGCCAGCAAACTGGAGTGTTTTCTTCATTAGATGCGCACAGCAGAGACTGGATTGGCCTTTTCAAGATTTTAAAAATCTGGCACTGCTTCTGATGCATGGGTTTGCATTTTGTTTTTTATTGATACGGAAACTTGCTGTCGAGACCAGGGGGGCTGCTAAAAATTCCAGACAAATCACGCTCGGGAGCCATCTTGTAAGAAGCCGAAGGCCCTTGAGAGGAATTGTTAAAAGTACAGAAATGGGTGTAGAGTCTGGTTGAGGAGGAATCTGACTGGTCCGAGGCCTCTGGATCTGGATCCAGCAAAGGACTATGTTCTGTATGATACGTATGAGGAGAGGCTATCTGCCACCACGAGCTAGAGCTCCTGGTTGGAGGAGAGAGAATGACTGGGTTGGGAAATTCACTTCTCTTCTCTGCTTTCATCAGCGGAACAGGAGACAGAACGGGGCCTGCTCCAGTGGCTAGGACTGTGCTTGCATTTGGCCCTGTGATGCTGAGCTTTGGCTAGGGCAGCTCTGACAGAACAGCTGATTTCCTTCTGCGTTTCTCCTTGGTTCCAAGCTAAAAAATTCCCCTCGTTCGTTTTCACCCACGTGACTGGGCCCTGGCAAGTCTGCCAGCCTAACCTGGCCAGAGGGGAGGTGATCCTGGCCAGAGCATGGAGGCCCGGCAGCATCGCTCCCCTCCCGCCATGAGGGAGGCCATGCCAGAAAGGCACCCCTAACCCTGCTCCTGTCGCGACCGAAGATGGAGCCCCTCGAGGAAGAAAACAAGAAAACTGGAGGGGGGGAAGAGTCACCAAGGGGTGGGGGGCTGGGAGTTTGTGGGACTGGAGGGTGCCCTTGCCTTGCCCCTCTCCTCTCGAGAGGCAGGGGTTTCAGAGAGGGAGGGTGGGTACTAGGCCGAGAGAAGTGTGAGGGTTCCTAAAGGATTTCACTTAACACGGCCTAGAAGGAATAACTCCTCCTCGTTTCAGTAGTGTTCAATATTCCCAGTTGTGGTTGCTATTGAACATAGAGACTAGGAAGGGAATTTCCCTATACACAAATACCTTGGGAAGTATATTTTATTTAAAGAGTCACTGAGTTTTTTAATGAGCGCACCGGGATGGCCACCCATCTGCCAGCCAGGCGGGGCCGAAACCAGGGATTCTGGGAGCAGCCCCCTCCTGCTAGGAGTCAGTAAACTACTGACAACCCCGCCTGCCTCTAGGGGGAGCTTCAACCCACGAGTCACGACTGCCCCACCCTGAACCACTGGAGAATGATTCATTTCTGCTCTCCAGCTAATGAAAGGCTTTTTATTGCTCATTTGTTTGTGGTCAATGAACACAGACTTCTTGCTGCATAGGAGTCCATTTTCCATTTCCAATCAGATTATTTAAAGCCACTGTGAATGGCTGCAGTGATTACAGTTCTGTAGACACTTCAATTATACCATTAGAGGTGAGTGGCAAAATTGGATGATATTTTAGAGACAGAACTTTCAGGCTCTCTCTCACACAGAGGGACTCAATTGTTTCCTGTTTTTAAAGAAGGCTCCGGGTGGTGGTGGGGACACACACACGCATGAGACATTTCGTAGAAACCACCAAACAGCCTTTCTGTATTTCCACAAGTCTACATTTCTTGAGCAATCCAAGAGGCGCTACTATCAATCACTTTGGGACCTTTTATCAAATAACATAAGAACATAAGAACATAAGAGATGCCAATGTTGGATCAGGCCAAAGGCCCATCCAGTCCAACACTCTGTATCA
>NW_015166614.1:10256-17064 GCF_001447785.1 Gekko japonicus | reverse complement strand
CTGAACAGAATCACACGGTGTTAACACCAGGGCTATTTTTGGGCAGGAACGCACAGGAACAGAGTTCCGGCTGGCTCCCAAGTTGGCCACGCCCAGCAGGAACTCATTAGCATAATAGGCCACACCCAACAGCAGAAACTCATTAGGATTGGCTACAGTAGGCGTATGTGGCCTAACATGCAGAGGAGTTCCTGCTACAAAAAAAGGCCCTGGGTTTTGACAACAAACAAGGTAAACAGAATAACAAGCAAAAGGTGGGTGTGGCTGGATGAGCACACTTCTGGTAACATGTGGGTGTGGTCTAATGTGCTAATGAGCTGTGCTGTCAGGGGTGTGGCCCAATAGGCTAATGAGTTCCTGCTGTTGGGTGTGGCCTATTATGCTAATGAGTTCCTGCTGGGCTTTTTCTACAAAAAGAGCCCTGGTTAACACTGTTTTGGATTGCACTGTGAATAGCCTGGGAGGCCAGAAAAACACCTCTGAAAACTCAGTCCTGCACCCCTGTTGGTTCTGCAGCACCCCTGTTGGAAATTAAGCGAATGTGGTATTTTTCAATACCTCAGCCAGAGACTGCATTCAGTGGTGTTCATTTGTGTGTTTGTGTGTGTGTTCACTGGCATTTGCTCTGAAAAGGGTAGAAAAGTAAGGAATAAAACTGTCAATTCAATACCTTTGAGACTTTAACAAAGACCTGACCAAAAAGCCCCAAGAGCCTTGTTCAAAAATATGCAGTTGGCAGTCTTGTTTCTTAGTCACAAAACTCATTTTTGTCTTTTGTGAGAATTGCATCACTCGTACTGTGTCACAAAGGAAATTTTCCACAATAATTTCCCTTTTAATTCTTAATGTATCCCTGAGTGTTAGACTTCCTGCCCATGAATCAATTCCAGAGGGCAGCCATGTTGGGCTGCAGTTGGACAGTGAGATCCGTGTCCAAGAGAACCTGAGAGACCATGGAGATTTGGGTGTGTGTGTGTGTATAGAAATATTGAATTCTAAAAGCCTTCTGCCTTCCCCTGTTCTGTCTTCTGTGCCTTAATTCCTGTTACCAGCCAAATGGTGAGGCTCAGATGGCCTCGATAGCCATGCCATAAACCACATTCCTTCACACCTCTAAGGGGGGAGGCAGGCCTTATGCAAGAAGGCACGTAGGCGATGGGAGGCTGGAGTTGGGGTCACCTGACTGCAGAGGGTGTTCCCAAACTCCCAGCCTATCTCCTCACGTCGCTATGACAACTAAAATTTGGACACACCCCATTCCACTCCCTATTGGCTCCTGGCCAGGGCTAATTTGGGACTCGGATTGGACTATATCTGGTCATTCCCAATGAGAGGAAGTCTCTTCTCCTGCTGTGCGCTCTCTGCTGCTCTTGTGTTCTGCTCTTGTTGGTGCCTGTTTATTGCACCTGGACATGTGGTCTGTTGAAGAACAAAGGATTGCTTGGTGAGCTGAGCACATGGCGTGCAAAGATAGGATTCTTACTAAAAATCCCTTGGTGATACCTGGATTATCACACTGGACAATCTTGAACTCTTGGAAGTTCCTGCATGTGGTAACTATGAATTATTAATGTTTAGTCAAGGCAAACTGCCCTAGCCTTTTTTGTTTTGAAATCCTTATGGTCTAATTGCAATACTCTGTGCTGAATAAAATATTATTCTTGGTTCTAACTTGTTTTGATGTTGTAACTGGATTCCAAGGCTAAATCTTGCAGCCTGAACGCTGACCACATATGCTACCTAGGTAAAAATTTGCATCTCTGGGAAGGAGGTGCTAGTGTGTTAAAGTTCCATATGTCAGCTAAAGTGTGTTTTGTCCCAGAGGCTAACCTCCCTTGGGGAAAAGCCGGGACTAGTTAAAAAGGGATTCTGGTGGCATATTGTTCTGAAATCCAGAGAGGGTAGTCTACCTCTCTGGGTTGTTGTTAATGTATTGAAAAAGTATAGGCTTCCCCTCATTCCTGGACAGGCTTGAGGGGCAGAACCCTATACAGGGGGTTATAAGCTTTCGAGAGCCACGTCTCCTTTTCCCAAACACAGTAGAACAGAAGTAGGTCTCCACTTCTGTTCTACTGTTTCTGACGAAATGACTTGGTGGACCTCCGGATAGCCCCTGGGTTTTGGCCACTGTGTGACAGAGTGTTGGACTGGAGGGTCTACTGGCCTGATCCGTGGCTTCTCTGATGCTCTTATGATTCTCGAACGTTTACACTTTTGTTGGTCTCCAAGGTGTTCCTGGACTAACTACCCATGAATTGTCCTTTTACATAGCAAGGAAAGCCCTAAGAATGCAAGATGCCATAGTTGCCCTCAAAATAAATTCATTGAATTTCGTAGCAGTGCCCCACATTTCTTGAAATGCCTTGAGGGTAAAGTTCCCGTCATTTTATCATAGAATCACAGAGTTGGAAGGGGCCATACAGTCCATCTAGTCCATGCAGGATTAGTCTAGAGCATCCCTGACAAGTGTTTGTCCAGATGCTGCTTAAAGACTGCCAGTGAGGGGGAGATGATTTTACTGTTGCACAACTCTTACTGTAAAAAAGTATTTCCTAATATCCAGCCAGTACCTTCCCACCCTTAATTTAAACCCGTTATTGTGAGTCCTGTCCTCTGCCGCCAACAGGAACAGCTCCCTGCCCTCCTCTAAGTGACAGCCCTTCAAATACTTCAAGACAGCAATCATGTCCCCCCTCAACCTCCTCTTCTCCAGACTAAACATTCCCACGGTCCTCAGCCTTTCCTCACAGGGCTTGGTCTCCAGGCCCCCGATCATCCTCAGTGCTCTTCTTGGCACACGCTCCATTCTGTTCACATCCTTTCGGAAGAGAGGCCTCCAGAGCTGCATACAGGTGCAGCCTCACCAATGCAGTGTACAGCGGGACTATGACATCTTGTGATTTGGATGTTATGCTTCTGTTGATACACCCCAAGATCACATTAGCCTCTTTTTGTCACTGCATCACACTGACTGCTTAAATTTAACTTTCGGTCTATTCATACCCCAAGATCTTGTTCACACACACTGCTACCCAGAAGTGTATCCCCGATCCAGTATGCATGTTCCACATTTTTTTACCCAGATGTAGAACGTGGCACTTATGCTTGTTAAACTGTATCTTTTTCACATCTGCCCACTTTTCCGTGTTCAGATCTCATTGATGTCTATCTCTATCTTCTGGTGTGTTTACTGCTCCTCCCAATTTGGTGTCATCTGCAAATTTAATGAGTAGCCCCTTCACACCCTCATCCAGATCATTTATAAAAATATTGAAAAGTACCGGGCCCAGAACCGAGCCCTGTGGCACCCCACTGGACACCTCCCTCCATTCCGATAAAATGTCATTGACAACTACTCTTTGAGTGTATTTCTCTACCCATTTCCCTATCCACCTAGCTATCCTAGAGTCTAGCCCACAGTCCTCTAGTGTACCCATCAGAACATCATGGGGAACTCTGTCAAAAGCTTTATTGAAATCCAGGTAAACAACATCAACAGCATTCCCTCGATCCAGTAAGCTTGTCACTTTATCAGAGAAGGAAATGTGGTTGGTCTGGCAGGACCTGTTGGGGACAAATCTGTGCTGACTTCCCTGAGGCTTCCCTTTGGTTTCTTCTGAAGCAAGCAAGAGCCCTGTTTACAAGTTACAGTGAAGGCATGTACGATCTGTGTACAGTTGGTTGTTCTTTGTATGCGTGAGTAATTCTCATATCACAGTCAATGCATGTACAGCATAACATGTGACACAAACTCCACAATTTTCCAGGTACTAGTCACCAGCGTTATTCAGAAAGTGAATACATGTTGGCTCTTTCTTACTAACATATACATGCACATACAGGCAGGATGTACACATGTTCACTGTAACATGCAAACAGAGCTAAAGTCATACTTGGAAGCCTGGAACTACATGGGTATGGCCAATCACATGGGCCATTCTGATACAATCACTGCCCTGCTTCTCAAAACCTGGCAATGACTGGTTGACTCATCCACATGGATCAGGGTTCCAAGTACTACCACTGTGGCCACAAGAAGGCAGGTCCTTCACTACCAGTAGATAAATTGGGTACCTGCCCTAGGTGGCAGGGGGCACCCTCCTCCTTGTGGGGTGTACAGCGGCAGCGACGGCAAAACAAGGGAGCGGTTTGCGAGCGAAGTGGCGGAGTGATCGGCAAGCAGCCCTGGCGACCTAGTGACGTGGAGTGACGGAGACTGGGCGGAGGCAGAGTCATGGAGGCGCGGGGGCATGACAGCACGGTGCAGCAGAGCCAGCAAGGACATAGCTGGAGTTGTGGCTGGTGCGTGGCCGCGCCCCAGGATAAAAGCCCGCCAGAGGAAGTCACTGGAAGCAAGACCCATCCCAAAAAGAGAAAGCAAGATCCGCCCCAAGGCGCCAGGTGGTTGATCGCCAAGAAAGAACACCTGAAGCCCACTGGAAAGAGCCAACAAAAGCTGCCTGGGTGCTGGTAGGCAAACACTTCCCCCCAGTTAATGTGGCCCTAGGAAGGAAATTAAAATCGTATGTAAACCGCTCAGAGACCCTTCGGGGTTCGAGCGGTATATAAACTGAAAGTTAAATAAATAATTTTTAAAAAAAATACTATGGTAGAACACAAGGTAAACATCACATGACAGTGACCAAGTGCTGAACTTCATAAGTTAGTAAAATCTGGAGACCCAGTTCCATATCTATAGGGAAATGCTGGTGACTTGATTAAAATTCACCTCCTTTCCGGTGCTTAATGGCTTGAGTTGGAGACTCGTACAACAGTTGTGGCTACTTGTGTGCCAAGCCTTGGATCGCCTTGCCTCACCACCATCCCACTCAAGCAGCTGCTGAACAGTTTTGCAGCTACACAGTAACCTTGGTGGTAGGATTTCATTTCCTCCTGTCTCAGGGTCTCTCTTGCATCAACACAGTAGATGGAATTCAATTCTCCCTCAGGGTCAGGGATGCTTGGAACAGTAACTACATGATGTAGGGGAGGGAACTATTCCCATAAGGCTGTGCGAAAATATAAATGTCCAAAATAAGGCCAACAACACAGACTTAGACGGACACGAAATGGTAACACTTTTAAAAAAACACAAAGGCCAATATCCAATTAATCATCAACAGAGCACTAAATAGCTTACACAAGCAGATTGTGTGAATCTGCACAACTTTGTTGTTGTACTTCTGAGATAATGGTGTTGTGTTAAAAAAATTAAAATCACGTGGACCACTGTCCAGTTATCTGTGAAGCCGTTCATAAGCAGCTATCGTGGTGTCTGCACTGGCCTCTCTGCTCTCAACAAGTGAACAGAACTTGGGCTGAACCAGCAAATTTGAGTATCCCTACTGTCAAGTGCTATGTGTTGTATAATTCTTACTTCTGAAGTGTGGGTCATTGACAGAGCTTTTTTTGTAGAAAAAGCCCAGCAGGAACTTATTAGCATAATAGGCCACACCCAACACCAGAAACTCATTAGCATATTCAGCAACACCCCTGACAGCATAGCTCATTAGCATATTAGGCCACACCCCCACATTACCAGAAGTATGGTCATCCAGCCACACCCACCTTTTGCTTCTTATTCTGTTTACCTTTTTTTGTAGCAGGAACTCCAGGGCTTTTTTTGTAGCAGGAACTCCTTTGCATGTTAGGCCACACACCCCTAATGTAGCCAATCCTATTATGCTAATGAGTTCCTGATGGGCGTGGCCAACTCGGGAGCCAGCCAGAACTCCGTTCCTGTGTGTTCCTGCCCAAAAATAGCCCTGGTCATTGACCTTCAAAAGCAAGTAAAATTCAGAACTGGACCACTCCTAGAATTCATGTACACCCAATGAGTTAATCATGCTCCTCAAAATAAGGGATAATTGAGACAGGTGGGTCTTTGGGCTTACTTAGGATAACAGGTCTTCAGTGTCCCTCCCACTGTTGGGAAGACGGCTGATAAAACACATGCAAAACCCATTTCTCCCATATCTCCAGGAGGCAAAACATTGAGGAGCTTACGGCAAGTGATGTCCCCTGGTCCTTGCGGCAACAAATACTGAATAATGATCCTAACCAGATTAAATGCTACGAAGAGATATCAAAGGTATTAAGACCCCACCTTATACGGAAGACACCTGAAACCCCCTGCACAACATCCCCAGGGGGATGGTTTGACCAGGAGTGCAGACAATCCAGAAACAGGTTAACTAGATTTCTCCGGCAGGCCCATCTCTCAAGAGGGGGACCACCTACTGACCAGCTAATATTAATGAGATCAGCATACAAAGAGTTCCTGAAACAAAAGAAGCAGGATTTCTCCAGATCCCTGTGGAAAGAGCTTGACCTTGCAGCCCGAGACAAAAATGAGCCACGGTTTTGGAACTTGGTGTCTCTCGGTATGGGCAACGCAATGCCCTTGATTGAAGTTCAGATCAGCACCCAGGATTGGTTTTCCCACTATAGTCGGGATTTTGATAGTTATACCAAGATGTCTACCACAGTTGAGCCTCGTATTCACCCTCTCACTCACCCAGATACTCCTCCCGGGTTCACCAGTTTCAATTAAGGAGGCCAAAAACCTCATAAACTCCCTCAAATATGGCAAGGCCCCAGGAGAAGACATGATGCCTCCAGAGATCATCAAGCAATTCCCTGACTGGTGGGCACCAGTCTTGGCAAAGGTTTTCACTCAAATTAACTCAACTGGGCTTATCCCAGTCGGCTGGAGACAAAGTATAGTAGTCCCAATATTCAAAAAGGGCAACAGAACAAACAGATCCTAATAACTATCAACCAATCAGCCTGTTCTGTAAGCATTAGG
>NW_015166614.1:4809-10080 GCF_001447785.1 Gekko japonicus | reverse complement strand
AGGGAAAGAAGGGAGTTCTGGAGAGGACTTGGAATAAGAGTCATCCAGCAGCAGAAGCAGGCAGCATGTTTTAGATCTGCAGGACCTGGGAGAGTTCCCACAGAGGCCAGATGGTGATCCCGCTGGATTCCAAGTTCAATTGAGCATGTATAACCCCAAACAGTTGTCAGAGTCACATCCTGGATGTGAAGCTCAAGGGGATTTAAAAAGGAGATTCTGTAGCTTGGAGCCCGGCACTAATCTAGTGACATCAATCTTCTCCAATGGGTTAAGAACATAAGAAGAGCTCTGCTGGATCAGACCGGTGGTCCATCTTTTCCAGCATCTCATTTCACACATGGGTACATGCCTCACACTTGCCGACATGAACACAGGTGCAAAGAATCCATCAAGCATCTCTGCCATCTCCCCATCTTTTTTTTTAGCAATCCTTTTATTCATTGGTCATCCCAAGGCTAAACTGCTTCTTAGGCTGGTTTCCTGCTCTGGATATATTTAAAGAATGTCTATCGTTCCGTGCGCCTTGGTGTTTAGTCATGCTGGCCACATGACCATGGAAATGTCTTCGGACAGCGCTGGCTCTTCGGCTTTGAAACGGAGATGAGCACCACAACCCTAGAGTCGGATTTGACTGGCTTTCGAGCAAGGGAACCTTTACCTTTTTATCGCTTGACTTGATACTTTTAGCAATCAGCTCCTCAAATTCTCTGTTTGCATGCCTAATTATGAATTTACACTTCTTTTGCCGGACCCTGTGCTCCCTTCTGTGAACTTCCTCAGGGCAGACCTTCCACTTTTTAAAAGAAGACTCTTTGCCTTTTATGGCTTCATTGACTTGGGTCATTAACCACACTGGCATCATTTTAGACTTGGCAGGACCTTTCTTAACCTGGGGGAAGCATTCGATCTGGGCTTCAATCAGTGTGGGTTTAAGTAGCTTCCAAGTATCTTTTTAAGGATTTGACTCTCTTACCTCCCTTTCAGCTTCTCTCTAACTTTTATTTTAAAAAATAAATTTTGAAATAAAATGTTATTGCTTTGGACTTTAGGTATAACCTTCCATTGACATGAATGCTGAACTTAACAGTACTGTGGTCACAGCTCCCCCACTGGTGTGACGACCTTTGCATCTCTCACCAGGTCTTCAGACCCGCTCAGAACAAAGTCCGAGACCACTACCCCTACACTGCAAGAGGTATTTTCCCTATGCCGGAAATAGCATTTCCAGGGGAAAAGGAATTACATCACTTTACGAGATTTTATTGATACATGAGCTTAAGAATTTTGCCTCCTTTTAATCACATGACAAAATTTCCAGAACACCCCAATACAAAGAAATTTCCAGAGGAAACAGTTTGTCTGAGTCTAGCTCCTAATACTCTGTAGTCCATAATCATAAAACAATAACCTCGCCCAGAGGTCATTTCGGGGGGGATCGCGGGGGATCGCAGTTCCTCCGGGTGAGGTACGAGGGGGTGGGGCACATGACGAAGCCCCGCCCCCCGCTTCCGACCGCCCTGCTTCCGGCCCTCATTCAGCCAGAAGGAGGCAGGAGAAGAGGGAGGGTAAGTTGCTTCCTCCCTGCCTCTCCCCACCCCTGCCTGCCTGGGGCCAGAGAGGGCCTTTGCGGGGCTTCTTGCACTCCAGCCAGCCTTGCAGGTTCACCGCCGGGCCCCTCGTGGGGCTCGGCAGTGGAGCTGCAAGGCCGCCAGCAGCGGCCAGGACCGTTGGGGGCGGGGTGTGTGGCCTTATGACACACTTCTGGTGATGTCAGGGGGTGTGGCATATGCTAATGAGTTATGCTAATGAGTTCCCCTAGCTCTTTTTCTAAGAAACGACCCCTGACCTCGCCAATCATGATGAAGGAGGACAGCAAAGCAGAAACGGTGGATTAAAGGAGCAATCCTCCTGGAAGACCCATCACTTTCAGCAACTTTGGTTTTCTCAGAAGGGCGGAAGGTTTATCTGAAGACGAAGAAGTGGGGGGGGCTTTGGACCCTCTCACTGAATTCCTCTGAGCACCCCTCACTCTTTTTCTGTTCTGTCTAACTCACCTCCCACTTGGCTCTGCTGAACAAATCCCGATACTCCAACAGAGATTCCCTGTTTCGGGGAAGTGGTCAAGGGCCGTTCAAAGTCAAGTGTGTGATTGGCAGGTGGTTCTCACCTGGAAACAGCTCCTGCCAGAAAAAAACAGGTTATCTGGGAGCCTGTCCGTGGTTCAGACCTCATGCCGAGTAGAGAAGCAAATGTTGCTGTTTTGGTCGATGGCAATTGTGAGCGTTGCTCTTTGTGAGCCACTGAGTACCACTGAGGTAAATGAATAAAACAAGATTCAAAGCCTAGCTTCTACCAAGACTGTTATTGGTTCATGAGCCATAGTATTAGAACTCCCTTCCTAAGGAAGCCTATCAGGCTCAATCCCTTTTAACTTTTCCCAAGTGAGTCAAGGTCTTTTTGTTCCACCAAATTTTGCTCACTCTCACACTTATCCCAGCAGATCAACTTTCACAATCTAAGCTGGAGACCACAGCCATTTGTTCAGTGAATGATTCCGAAAGGCCTCTTTCACTACACATATGAGCCAATTTTTGAAGGACCTCTTTCACCACACATATGAGCCAATTTTATCTCTCAGGGCTCTGAACAAAGGAACACATGCAGGGACCGTTAAGGCAAACCATGGCTATTAACTGGATCAAAAGCACCATGCACATTGATGTCATAACAACCACAACTAATCCTTCCATCATTAGAAACCCACCACACTTCTTCTTGCAATGAAGGGAGTAGCTATTTCGAGTACCCAAATCCTGCCCTCAGGAGAACAAGATCTTCTGGCTGAACCGTAAATTGCTATGTTTTCACGATCGATTAGAAATAATTGGTTTTCCCTAAATATGCATCATACCATTCTAACCTCTAGGGAGGAAGAAAAACTCACCGGGAATCCCAGTAAAAATAAAATGGTTCACCTGCAGCCTGTTTTTCTGAGTAAACACCCACAAACCCTCAATGGGTAGATCCCTAAACACATTGAAACCGCCATATAACGTAATCTGATTACCCTGCATCAGAAGTGAAATACTCATTTACTTTTCAGTATTGAAATACTTTGTGTAATAGTATGTTTTGTATTGTGCTTGTTTGTTTTCAATACATTTGCAGTAGATCAGACCTCCCTTTCGATTCATCCACAGTCAGCTATAACATAACTTTTGAACGTAGACCTATGAATTAAATAACATCTTATAGCCCAAGACAGAAATATCCACTTCACTATGTAAATGAAGGTGCCGCATTCAAGACATTGCTAGGGTTACCACTATGTCGGTACCGTCAGCCTCACTTAAGCACACCCAAATGGAGAAATCAATATTCCTGAAGAGGGCAGTTTTGCTGAGATTAGGGCAGTGTAAAATTTTCGGTCATAGACTTTAATGGCTGCCATAAGACTGAGAATATGCAGACACTATGAAAAGAGGGGGGGGGGCAGCCAGCACTTCCGGATTGCCTGTGCATATTGGGATGCTCTGTATTCCGAAAACAAATAGTGAATTAGATCAATGTTGTCAAGTTGATCCACAGGTGTCCTTCCACTCCTGGAACGAGTCATCCACTCAGGGAAAGGCTCCTTCCATGAAGCTTAAAAGGTAAAGGTAAAGGTTCCCTTGCTTGAAAGCCAGTCGAATCCGACTCTAGGGTTGCGGTGCTCATCTCCGTTTCAAAGCCGAAGAGCCAGCGCTGTCCAAAGACGTTTCCGTGGTCATGTGGCCGGCATGACTAAACACCAAGGTGCACGGAACGTTGTTCCCTTCCCACCGAAGTGGTCCCTATTTATCTACTTGCAATTTCTTGCTTTCAAACTGCTAGGTTGGCAGGAGCTGGAACTAGAGATGGGAGCTCACTCCGTCATGCCGCACCCGGGTCTTGAACCACTGAACTACTGACCTTCCACAGCCTGCAAATTGGATCCTTAATAAAGTTCTGTGTTAACATAACCCACGGAACATCAGAATTCCACATTCTGGAAGAATTCATTAAGTAAACACAAACCGATTGTGACGAACTGCCTCAGTCTGCTTCACAGTTTGGTATTGCCGAAGTCAAAAAAGTGTAGCACTATAAATGCTACCTTACCCACAAGGTATCTGGTTTTCTGTAAGCAGCTTCCACATAGCTGGGCACAATTTAAGTGATCCAACGAATTGGTTGGTACTGATTCCATGCTGGTGACCTATAGGAAGAGTGACCACCCATTTGGCTGGGTCATTGAAATGGTACCCAGATACACAGGAGCGGCCCATGAAAAAAAAACACTCCTTGTGTAGTAGAAAAGTGCAAGAATCCAGTAGCACCTTAAAGACGAACCAGATTTGTGGCACAGATGGACTAACACAGTGACCCATCTTGATCTAACTCCTCATGCAGTTAGGGGAATAACTAAGGCCCCCTGAGGCCATTCCTGTGCCTGTAAAATTTAAAGCCTCAGAAACAGCTGTGCTTTTCAGTTTGTGTTCAGTGCATAAAATATTATCTGTGTATTTGAGGATTATTTGCTGGATACGGATGGTGTTAGAGCACGAGGAAACACAAACTAATATTGACAAAAGGTCAGGCCTTGGGTGGAGCGAAGTAACCAGCCCTACTTTTGTCAATATGCATATGGCAACCAGGAACTGCTAATGGACATGAATATGAGAATTCTGTTTCCCACAGATGTGTGACAGATACCTCAGAACCCTGACGAGCTGGACAGGTAGATTACAGCCTACTTCATCTCTTTGTCCTCAGCATAAGTTGTTCGAAGGTCTATTTCCTCTGTTCATGGCTGCATTGTTGTTGTGATGGCAAAGGGGAGAGCCACGCTTATTAGAACCCTGACGAGCTGGACAGGTAGATTACAGCCTACTTCTGTTCTTTGTCCTCAGCATAAGTTGTTCAAAGGCCTATTACCTCTGTTTGTGGCTGCATTGTTGCTGTGATGGCAAAGCTCCACTGTGGGCTCTCATGTGTACAGATTGCATCTATACAACCACATTGTTCATACATACCAGGGGTCGTTTCGTAGAAAAAGAGCTAGGGGAACTCATTAGCATAACTCATTAGCATATGCCACACCCCTGACATCACCGGAAGTGTGTCATAAGGCCACACACACCGCCCCCAAAGGTCCCGGCCGCCACCGCCGGCCTTGCAGCTCCACTGCCGAGCCCCCTGAGGGGCCCGACGGTGGACCTGCAAGGCCGGCGGGAGTGCAAGAAGCCCCGC
>NW_015166614.1:4585-4738 GCF_001447785.1 Gekko japonicus | reverse complement strand
GAAGGAAGCAACTTACCCTCCCTCTTCTCCTGCCTCCTCCTGGCTGAATGAGGGCTGGAAGCAGGGTGGCCGGAAGCAGGGGGCGGGGCTTCGTCATGTGACCCGCCCCCCATACCTCACCCAGGGGAACTGCGATCCCCCACGACCCCCCCC
>NW_015166614.1:0-3351 GCF_001447785.1 Gekko japonicus | reverse complement strand
AGGAGATTCGGGAAATTACAGGCCAGTCAGTCTGACGTCGATACCGGGTAAATTGGTGGAAACCATTATTAAGGAAAGAATTAGTAGGCACATAGATGAACAAATCCTATTGAGGCAGACTCAGCATGGGCTCTGTAAAGGAAGATCTTGTCTCACTAACCTGTTAGTGTTCTTTGAGAGGGTGAACAAACATGTGGACAAGGGGGACCCAATAGATATTGTTTACCTTGACTTCCAGAAAGCTTTTGATAAAGTTCCTCATCAAAGGCTCCTAAGTTAGCTCAAAAATCATGGGATAAAAGGCGGCTACAAGCATGGACGGCTTCAAAAGGGAATTAGATAGCCATATGGAGCAGAGGTCCATCAGTGGCTATTAGTATAGATAGGGGCTCTGGGGCAAGTGATGCTCTGTCTTCTTGGTGCTTGGGGGGCCAACAGTGGGAGGGCTTCTAAATGTCCTGGCCCCACTGGTTGACCTCCTGATGGCACCTGGTATTTTTGGCCACTGTGTGGCAGAGTGTTGGACTAGATGGGCCTTTGGCCTGATCCAACATTGGCATCTCTTATGTTCTTATGTTATGTTCATACCACAGAGGAAGCCATGACATTATTACCCTGAAGTAGGACCCACCTTCCCTTTCCACACACACCCCTGTTCCCCCAATGGCTTAACTGCCAAGTTGAGTTGCAGGCATCAAAATGCATATTTTAGAGCATCCACTAGCACTGTTTGTCACAAATTCAAGGTCAGGTTCCCCTTGTCATGTGGCTCATACATTAACTATTGGTACCCTGCATTTTAAGGCTAGAGTGCTTTTGAACGTGTGTGTGTGTGTGTGTGTACAATGCTTTGTAGTGTCTTTGTTGTGTCTGACTATTGGGTTATTTGGTTAATACGGCAGAGTCGTTTGCCTAGTCATAGAAGCACGATACTGAGGGCAGTAAATAAATCTCCCAAAAAGTATATTGCAAAAAAGGGGAAACTTAAATTTATCCAAGCAGATCCAGTTCACACTCAGGCTGCAGTCGAAAGGAGAGAGGGAACCCTAATCCAAAGAGCCCTTTCCCCTCTCACAAATGGCCAGCTTGTCCGGCATCGGGAGTGTGGGAATATGAGGGCATTGTCTCTACAAGAGAGACCCGCAGAGACATGTGTCTCCGTGGAAAGCCATGTGAAGAGAGTGAGAGGACAAAGCGATAGGGCAGAGGAGAGAACAGAGGGCAGCTCCCCGTTTAAGACAAAGAGAGGCATTCCGTTCAAGGAGGTAATACCTCTTCTCACCTAGGGTGATGTAGCGCTCCCCCCAATGTCCAGATATGCTGAGTCGCTCACTCCAACACCGATTCCTCCTGCTGTGAGACAGCACAATCCCTTGGGATTACTCAGCAGTGACTCAGCCATTTGGGTACTGAAGGAAAGAGACTGAGGAACAAAGCAAAACCACAGGCTCCATTTGTCTTATGATCAAAGGCTGCAGGAAATCCCTGCAAAATAAGATAATCATTTTATTAAAGAAAGCCCGCGGGGTGATCTTTTCGACTCAGTGTTGCCAACCAGCAAGGAAGGGGACCAACCACGGAGGCCATTTTGGCAACCATCTTGGGGTGTCAGACTGCCAAGGGAACAAATAAGATAAATACCTTGATCCGAGAGTTTCTCTGTGTTGCTCTTTTTGGATAATCTCCTGCATGTAGAAAACTAGATAACTGGGAGAAGGGTTCTGAGCCTTTTCACTGATCAGCCAGTTATCGGTGTGCGGGGATTTTGTTAGATGATGTGGGGTCGGTGGCACAATGGCAGGAAAGAAAAGATAGAGCCACAGGAACTGTGTAAAGTGCGCTCAATGTTTCTTTAACGATAGCAATAATGTTATAAATATGAAAATTACAAAAGTGATACTAATACATTCAAATTGTAAATCCAGTTACATAAGATAGAAGATAACAACGACGGCGGGACAGTGGTCTCCGGAATGTGATGCCGTTTCGACAAACGTCTTATTCTGACCAAGAATCTATAAGCTTATACATGATATAATACATATGAACATTAGTACTTACATCTTAGGTAATTGTACAACAAAATTTGAAGTAAACTTGGTACGAAACCTTACTAGATGATGTGTAGAAAATTGCACTTCAATAGAAAAGCTACCCGATTCACATGGTTCCTTTAACAATAGCAATAATGTTATAAATGTGAATCGGGTAGCTTTTTTTTAAAGAGTTTGATCAGAGGATGGTGAAAGAGAGAAAGAATGTTCATGTTCCTAGCATTGTTCATTCTGTGCTAAAACATCTAAGCCCTTGTAGAGTTATTATCTGTTGACAGCTCCAAGAGATTTTCAGTAAGCAGATAATGTTTTGGCGATCCTGGAAGAGAACACGATGGAGGGGGAACCAAACAAATGAACCAATTAACTCAACTTCTAGCTGGATTCCTAATATCAGAAGCCAAAAATACCTGTCGGTGGCAGAGGAGGAGGGGCGTGGGTTATCCTTTCTCACTACTGATACAACCAATACAGATTTTTTTTCTGGATGAGAGAACCTCCCCAAACAAGGGGGACAAAGGGGAACATATGTCATATTTCACTTCAAGAACCCCAGTGGAACTAATACAGTGTTCACACTGAACAGGTTTTGGGGTTTTTTTAGTAATTAATCTTTTTGGAACATCAGCACATCTGTAAAATTCTATGGAAGTACATGTGTTATATACAAACATTCAGTTCCCAATAGATGTCAAGCACAAACGAAAGATAAAACAGGAGAGTGGAAATCTGATGTTTTTGAAGGGTCAAGCTGGGAAAGAATGGCAAAAAGGAAATGGGTATTTTTAAAGAGAGAGAGAGATTCTGATAGGACCAGGGGTCATTTCCTGCAGGAGCGCACAGGAGCGGAGCTCCGGCAGTAAAGAGCCCAGGGGGCGGGCACAATCAACAAGCCCCACCCCCTGCTCCCAGCAGCCCCAGGCCATGAGGAGCAAGAAGCAGCCAGGTAAGTTTCAGTGGGTGTTGCCTTCTAACACACTTCCGGTGATGCCAGGGGGTGTGGAATATGCAAATAAGTTATCCTCATGAGTTACGCTAATGAGCTCCTGCACCTCTTTTTCTATGAAATGACCCCTGGATAGGACTGAAGAGGGACAAGAGCCAAGCGTGAAAAGCTGACCAAGTAAGAAAGAGGAAACTAGTTCGAGGCAGGCTGCCTCCAGTTGGGAATTTTCCCCTGGATCGAACTCAGCAGGCCCCTCCTTTTGTGCTGTGCAACATTTCTTCAACAGCGAGAGAAGTGTCCGAGTTTCCTTCTCCAAAGAAAGCATTCTCCAGGGCAGCTAGCGGACCTGGT
>NW_015166613.1:34983-45001 GCF_001447785.1 Gekko japonicus | reverse complement strand
TGGGCCGCATGTTTGGCACCCCTGGTCTAAAGCAACAGAACGAAGTTTCAGAGGAGTTATCCGTGTTAGTCTGTTGCTGTAAAATAGTCCAGTAGCAACTTTAAGACTAAAAAACTTTATTGTAGCATAAGCTTTTCTCGAAAGCTTATCCTACAATAAAGTTTGTTAGAACAAAGTTTGTGTCCAACTTTAAGACCAACCAAGTTTAATTCTGGGGATACGCTTTCGTGTGCATGTTCTTAAGGAACAACGGTGACAAGGGAGACGTGCCACTTTCAGAGCTCGTACCTGGATAGATCTGAGATCCTAATTTATTTCTTTTTAAGCTTGATCCTGACAAAGGATATGGGCCAGTTCCACCTTGGGCTGATTCTGTACTGGCTTTTCCTTCCGTTGTTTTAGCAAACCCACGTTGGAACAGAAATTCCCCTCTGCATTGCATGCTGCTTTCATTTCCTTTGATCACCAGATTTTATGGTAGCCTCCACACTCCATGCCGCTTTTGCTTCCTTTGACCCTCGGATTTTATGGCTCCTTCTGCATAGGTTTATGACCATTTTATGGCCATTCAGGGGTGACTTTGCAGTCAGTACGGCATTGGCCCGGGGTATTTGAATGTGGTTTTGAGCTGCACTTTTCCCTCCCGGTTGAGAAAATGTGGAGCAAATGCTAGATGCAGAATCGCCCATTGATAGATGCCTCCATGGCCTACCTCAGACCAGATCGATCTGTGAGACCAACAAGATTTTACAGGGTGTAACGAGCGTCAAAGCTCCTTTCATCGGACATCTGGGAGCTCTGATTCTCAAAAGCTCCTACCTCCAAAATCTTGCCGGACTCTGAGGTGTGCCTGGACCAGAATCAAGCCAACGTGGCTACCCACGGCAAGCTGACCGCAATTTGTTCCTGCTGCAGATTTGATCGGGGATATTTTTTAGCGGGTTCAGATGATCACACATCCCTTGGCCAAACGCTCGCATTGCGCGACAAGGCTCCAGGCACCATCCAGACAAAAATGTGCCGGCCCTGCTCCCTGGCCCGGTTCATTTCTGGAACTGAGCTGACAGACTGCAGTGGGGAGGAAATGGGATTCGGTTCCTCTTGCCCACACACTTAGTCTGACGTTAAAATTAGACTCCCCTTCCCTCTTTATGTGGAAACAGGAGCAAATCCATGAGCAAAACTGTGACCCCTCCTGCCTTACTGTGGCCCTTGGTCTTTAAAACGTGTTATTCCTCAACGGCCATTTTCATAGGAGTCTTTCTCTTGCTGCTGCATGTTTTGGACAGTAGAAGGAGACATGGCATGCCGAGTCAAGTTGTGTCAAAGGGCAGATACAATGGCGCTGGTCCAGAGGGGTCTTGAGAAAGCGGCCCTTCATCTGGGCTGTTGGAAACGCATTGCAGCATACAATCATGTATGGCCGCCTCAGTTTTGGAATGCTCAACATGTTTACGTAAAGAGGCAGGTCAAATTTGGTGGGGTATGTAATTCCTAGATGGAGTGGGGAGCATTTTCGTCTAGCATCTGAGCAGCCCCTGCCAAAATTGCATTGTGGATGTGGCAACTTTTTGTTTTACTGTTCTTTTAAACTCTTCAATTTGTTTTGTGGTGTATGGCCGGGGTGTCGAACTCATTTGTTACGAGGGCCGGATCTGACATAAATGAGACCTCGTTGGGCCGGGCCACGTGTGTCATAAAATTTAATGCCAGCTAGCGGAGATATACACTTTATAAAGGACACAAACACAAAGGGTTGGGTTTTTTTACTTAAAATAAAAACATGCTTGAAACATTAGCTCTGTAAGCTGCAAAGCTGCTTTTGATTTATCGACATTCACCACAGAAATCTCATGCTCAGTGTTCTGAGTCTAGGACCCAGGGGAAAACATGAAATGGCTGAGTGATTAAGAGAGTCTGGCGAAGCAGGCTATGATGCAGCAGCAGCAGCAGAACTGGAAGCAGGTGATGGGAGCCCTTCGGGGGCCTGATCTGGCCCCCGGGCCGCATGTTTTGACGCCCCTGGTGTATGGCCTATGGGCTATTAAACTTAAATAAACGTTGAAACTTTGAACTTTTGTTATTCCTCAGGGAAAGGGACCATCTCTGCAGGGCACCTTCTCCGCCCCCAAAACTGCCTTTGGCAGGAAGAGGCCACAAAGAGCAATGCCCGTCGAGTTGTCTTTGAGCGGCTGTTGGTTGTGGGACGCACACCGCTTTTGTGCGTCTTGGATGCGATGCCTGCCTCCTGTGGGCACCACATCAAAGAGGTAGGAAAGGTGGTCCTCTGTAAATCCCCCTTCTCTCAGGCAGTCAACCAGCCCTACTTTCCGAACCGTTCCGCTTAGTTCTGAGTTCTGGGAAGGCCGGATACCTTGCTCCTGTGTTTCTCCTTAATACCCCACCCGGAGTATTTTGTTTCCATTGTGTGGGGGTACTTGGAGGGCTTCCGGGAGCTGCTTAGCCCCTCCCCTTGGGATTCTGGCAACTCATCTCTGCCAGCAGCCAAAAGTAGGTGCCATCCTGGAAGTGAATGACGGGACCCCCTTTGGCACCACCAAGGAAGGGAATTTATACTAAGCAAAAAATCTTCCTTTTCTTTCTTTCTTTTTAAAAATCATATTTTTATTGAGTATATATTTTGCAAAACAATTTCATACATATATTTATACTCTATTTCATACATATATTTATACTCTATTTCATACATATATTTATACTTTATTTCGTAGTCTAAACAAAAAAATGAGGTTACATTCCATCTGTATAACCAACAAATTAAACTTAATCCAAATCCCGATTGTATCCTCTTCTTTTTCTTATTCCCATATCCTACCCGCATATAAAGCCACCATACACTCATCTTTACGTTTCTATATTCTTCTATACCCAGGGGTCATTTCGTAGAAAAAGAGGTGCAGAAGCTCATTAGCATAACTCATTTGCATATGCCACACCCCCTGACCTCACCAGAAGTGTGTCAGAGGACAACACCCACCGCTCAGGCTCTACCTGACTGTTTTGGATTGCTAGCTATGGGGGGAGGGGAACGTGCAGATCTGTCCTCGCAGAGGAGGGAGAGCTTGTACCTGAATAAAACCTGGCCTTAAAGGTTCCACTGGACTGTTTTGGACCGAGGGGCCGAGGGGGGGGGCTCTGCAACTTACCTGGCTGCTTCTTGCTCTGGCTGAGGGTGTTTTGGAGAAGGCGGGCTGGGGGGAGGGCTCTGCAACTTACCTGGCTGCTTCTTGCTCTGACTGAGGGCTGCTGGGAGCAGGGGGCGGGGCTTGTTGCATGTGCCCACCCCCTGGGCTCTTTACTGCCGGAGCTCTGCTCCTGCAGGAAATGACCCCTGTCTATACCTAAAAATAAAGCTGAACGGGGTTGCCTCTGAGTCTGGGGGCTGAAGAGAAAACCCCTTCATCCAAAAGGGAGCCTTCCTCCCTACTGCCCGAGGTCTTGAGGGAAGCACACCCTCCATCTCCTTACCATGCCCTCTGGTTATGACAGCTATGCTTCACGGCAAAAACGACGACTCCTTCTCCCGCATTGCTACCCTGGTCTGCTGCTAGGGGTGCCAGACTCCAGGTGGGGGCTGGAGATCTCCCACTTTCCCAACTGATCTCCCACTGTACGAGTCCTTTGTTAGCGCGATCTAACAAGCTCCCCTGGAGAAAATGGCTGCTTTGAAGGGTGGACTCTGTGCCATTGCACCCCACTGAGGTGTCGGTCCTCCCCAGGCTCCATCCCCAAATCTCCAGGAGTTTCCCAACCTGGATCTGGCAACCCACCCCGCCCCCATTCCCCACTGGTGGCCGGGGGGGGGCAACCTGGCAACCCTACCTGTTGCTATAAGTAGACCGACCCCCCACCACCACCCAAGTAGCGCCTAATCCATTAACTTTCCTCCTTATCCCAGCGCTGCACTAATCGCCGTTAATGCAAAACAGCTGTTTATATCAACTCGAGCAAGAGGAAATATGTGGGGCCGAGTTACATTCCTCGTATTTCACAAAACTGCCGTTTGTTAATCCAGATCTGTTCTGACCACATTTGCAAAGACCCCTTTAGAATATTGCAAGGGGGGGATTTGTCGCGCTTTTCTCCGTTGTCTCATAATTTGCGTCTTTGCCTTTTAAACGTGTGACTCTGCCCCCTAGATTTATAGGCCGTCAGCCCGAGAGCACCGAATGCACCCAGACCTCACAGAAGATCAGTCCGAGCGTACCACTGCGCAACCGAAGGTGCGCATGTTTGAAAAAGGGGACAAGGTTTTCGCACGAAATTATGCAAACGGGCACTTGTGGCTTCCTGGGGTTATATCCGACTCTGTGGGTACTCGAATGTATGTGGTGCAGTTAGCTGACGGTCGAATATGGCGGCGCCACATAGATCAGTTAAGGAGACGTTGGGCTAGGGACAGCGCTGACTCTCCGACGGCTGAATCCCCTGATGTCGAGTGGACACCCCCAGAGCAGGCGGTGAGTACCGAAAGGCCCGGTACTGTCCCCGAGTCAGGGCAGAACCCTGTGTGCGGGGCTGAAATCCCAGTCGAGTCTGTGCCTGATCCAGGCTGTAGTGAACCCCACTCTGACCCACAACCTTGTCTGCCCGTGGAGCCTGCACCGCTCCGCAGGTCCCAGCGTTCGCGGCAAATGCCGACTTATCTGAAGGACTATGAGTGTAAATACTGTTGGAATAACTGATGTACAAAGGTTGATTGCATGTTTGTAAATAATAAAACAATTGGGATGATGGCTTAACTTAGGGGGGAGGAATTGTAATGTATTGAAATGATTACATGAATCACCTCATAGGACTCCCGTGTTAAGCTTCGAGCCAGACCAGGGCTCCTCTGAGCGAACTTCCTATTGGTCGCTTCGTAACAGCGACCAATCAGAACGGTACCATTCCCTAGGAGGGAAAGACTCCCATTGGTCTTTATTCTAGCAATCTCATTGGTTGTTATTTGTAAATAGGCGTGGCTACATTAGCCCGGTTATGTTTAAAAGGAGCATAAGCTCCCACTGTTTTCTGTTCTGGTTTCTTACTGAGTTAGTGCTTGCTCGTTACTTCCAATAAAGCTGAATCACTTGCTGAATCACTGTACGAGTCCTTTGTTAGCGCGATCTAACAATATGGCAGATGACATTGTTAGATCAAATATATTAGCCTGGATAAGAGACTTAGGACATGGTTTTGAGATGGATAAATGGTTTAAGGTATGGAACAAAACTAAGTCTATGAGGGCGACTGCATTTAAAGAAAATGTGTTTAAGATAATGCATAGATGGTATTGGTCCCCCGAAAAAATTGTGCAATGTTTTCCAAACTGTTCAAGTAATTGTTGGAAATGTGGAAATAACGTTGGCTCCTTTATGCATATGTGGTGGCGATGTGCCAAAGTACAAAAGTATTGGAAGAAAGTACAGATAATTATAAGAGAAGTACTGCGGGTGGAGCTCCCACTTACCCCTGAAATCTACCTGCTGAACATGGTCCCAAAGGAGTATGATAAAAATGAGGTTTATGTGTTGATGTATATTTTGACGGCAGCAAGAATCCTTTGGGCCAAGTATTGGAAATCAGATAAAATACCTCAGAAAGAAGAAATAATATATAAATGATTGGAAGTAGCAGAAATTAATAAATTAAATGTAATACTAGGGGGAAAAGATGAAAGTATTTATGAAGTAAGATGGTCAGGATTGTATGAATGGATAGAGAAAGAGCGAAAACAATAGACTCGAAAAGCTATGTAATTTTGAATATGATTTCAATTTATTGTACAAACTTATAAATAAAAATTTTAAAAAAAAGAACTGTTCTCTCTAGGACATTTCTGGAAAGAGCTCCCACAGCCCCGCATCCCTCACAGGGTGTCTGTTGTGGGGAGGGGGAGGGAAAGGAGTTTGTAAGCCGCTCTGAGACTCCGAGTGAAGGGTGGGGTATCGATCCAATCTCTTCTTCTTCTTCTTCTCATCCATACAGGGCATAACTGACTAGATGGCCATCTGACGGCAATGCGGATTCTGTGAACTTAGGCAGATCATGAGAGGGAGGGCAGGAAGGGTTGCCTCGGGGCTTAGTTCTTGCGGCCCTTTCTTGCACGCCCAGGGAAATGCTGATTGCCACTTTGGGGTCAGGAAGCAATCCTCGAGGTTTTTGGTCATCTTCTGGGCATGGAACAGCAGTCACTGTGGGAGTGGAGGGGGGAGGTATTTGTGAATTTCCTGCCTTGTGCAGGGGGTTGGACTAGATGACCCCGGTGGTCCCTTGCGACTCTGACTCTATGATTCTATGACTTACGGAGTTACCTGCCACTAGATGCCCATTCAGTTTAAGGCTGTATCAGACATTACTCACACCTGCAGGACACAATAGTTCCATGCAGTGTTCCCTCTAAGCTGAGTGAGTGGGAGCGAGCTCACAGTCGTTTAGCTTCTGACTCACACATTGTTGTCTCAGCTCAGGGAGGATGGCCCCAGAGCCAACTAATTTATGCAGCCGCCAAATTGCTCGCTCACAACTTTAATGCCGGTAGCTCACAAAGCAGGATTCTTGCTCACAAGACTCCACAGCTCAGAGAGAGCCTTGGCTCCATGGGCTTCCCCCCCAGACTGAAAATCTGACTTGGGAACTGGAGACGGAGCACAGATGACTCGTAAGAGATGGGCCGCTTTAGCCTTTCCCCCACCTGCCTGTTCCACATTCTGAATCACCCACCAAGGAGCAAATTAGGTTTGCCAGCTCAGGGTTGGGAAATACCAGGAGATTTTGGGGGGGGGGGCGGAGCCGGAGAGAGCAGGGTTTGGGGAGGGGCCTCAGCATGGTACAGTGCCCCAGAGTCCACCCTCCCAAGCAGCCGTTTTCTCCAGGGAAGCTGATCTCTGTCATCTGGAGATCAGTTGTAAAAGCGGGAGATCCCCAGGCCCCACCTGGAGGCTGGCAACCCCAGAGCAAATGCATGACTCGCCTAAGTGTAATGCATCCATCTCAGACCGCGTGCGCGGCCATTCCGCCACGCGGTCAGGCGAAGCGACAGAGCTTCACTCTCAAGAACACTGGGACAAGCGGTTATCCTAGCTGGCACCTATCGGCAGGCTAGGCTCCTGGCCGAGAGCCTATGGAACTCTCGGCCACCGTATATAGCCAATCACTTGTGTGGGGGTGTGTTTGGGGGTGCGGGGTTATGCACAGGGCTCTTTTTGTAGAAAAAGCCCAGCAGGGACTCATTAGCATAATAGGCCACACCCAACAGCAGAAATCTATTAGCATATTAGGCCACACCCCTGACAACACAGCTCATTAGCATATTAGATCGCACCCCCATGTTACCAGAAGTGTGGTCATCCAGCCACACCCACCTTTTGTTTCTTATTCTGTTTACCCTGTTTGTGGTCAAAACCCAGGGCCTTTTTTTGTAGCCGGAACTCCTTTGCATGTTAGGCCACACACCCCTAACATAGCCAATCCTAATGAGTTTCTGCTGTTGGGTGTGGCCTGTTATGCTAATGAGTTTCTGCTGGGCGTGGCCAACTCAGACTTTGTTCTGCTGCTTCAGAGCAACACGGCGACCCACCAGTGTTCCCTCTAAGCTGAGTGAGTGTGAGCTGGCTCACAGTTTCTTAGCCTCCGGCTCACACATTTTTGTCCTGGCTCGGGAAGGATGGCCCCAGAGCAAACTGATCTATGCAGGAGCCAAATGCCCAGGAACTCACAAAGCAGATTTTTTGCTCACAAGGCTTAGAGGGAGAGCATCGCTACCCACCTGAATCTGTCTGCTTGAACCTGTTGTCCAAATAACCGTAACCATCAACATTGATTCTGATCCGTGGAATCGGATGTCTGGGGAGGTGGTGAGCTCCCCCTCACTGGTGGTCTTCAAGCAGTGGCTGGACAAATCCAGCACTGAGCAGGGGGTTGGACTGGATGGCTTCTATGGCCCCCTCCAACTCTATGGTTCTAAGTCAGGGGGCTTCTGTGCATCTCTGAATTCCAGAGACTCACACTGGCTCCGTCAAACAGGCTCCTTTCATGTACCCGTTTCCCGTCCCAGCACCAGCCCAGCGAAGCCACACCGTCTACATTTTGTGGAGCAGAAATGCTGTAAGAACCTACACGGACGTACATCTTCGGTCTGTACATCTTCCCCCGAAACAGGTTGTTCTTTTGTTGTGGAGAAGCCCTGTTTTCCAGGAGTAGATGTGTGAGGCTGTGAACGTCCACACCCCCAGCTGTCGTGGTTGCTGCGTGGAAAGCAGCTGTGCAAATGCCAGTGGCATTTATGAATTCCAGAGACTCACACTGGCTCCGTCAAACAGGCTCCTTTCATGTCCCCGCTTCCCGTCCCAGCACCAGCCCGGCGAAGCCACACCGTGAACGTTTTGTGGAGCCGAAGTGCTGTAAGAACCTACACTGACGTACATCTTCGGTCTGTACGTCTTCCCCCGAAACAGGTTGTTCTCCTGTTGTGGAGAAGCCCCGTTTTCCAGGAGCGGATGTGTGAGGCTGTGAACGTTCACACCCCCAGCTGTCATGGTTGCTGCGTGGAAGGCAGCTGTGCAAATGCCAGTGGCATTTATTGAGCATCTATGACTTGACTGGTGCCACAGTCAGGCCCGTAGCCAAGATTTGTACATTTGGAGGGCCTTTAAGTAAGTCGGGGGGCAACCTGCACCCCCCCCCCAAAGGGAGCACCACAAATAAAAGAAAAAATTGGAAGTCATGAGACCTGGGCTGGATGGGAAGTTGGTAGTAAGTTGGGGGGCCAGGCCCCAATATGCTGTAGCTACGGGCCTGGCCACAGTCACCTTTGCCAGCTCCACACCTTCTTGCCTAATCCTGGGTGTTCAAACGTTTTTAATGCTCCAAGTGGCTGTACATTTCCCTTTTGGGCGACTCTGTTAGAATCTTCTTCTTGCCTCCCCCTCCCCAGTTTCTCTCCGTCTCGCCCTCACAGGAATCTTGGTGTCATCTGTTTGCTTCTTTGAGTTGCCCTTGTCGGTCGCGGGTTTCCCTGAAGCACTGTATTTACTACAGACTTTGTACTTTACAAAGTATTTACTACAGACAGCTGTGGTGGCTCAGTGGTAAAGACGCTGAACTGCAGGCTGGAAGGTTGGTAGTTCGGCAGTTTGAGACCCGAGTGCCGCGTGACGGAGTGAGCTCCCGTCGCTGGCCCCAGCTCCTGCCATCCTAGCAGTGCAAAAGCAAGAAACTGCAAGTAGATAAATAGGTACCACTTCGGTGGGAAAGGTAACAGCGTTCCGTGTGCCTCGGTGTTTAGTCGTGCCGGCCACATGAACACGGAGAAGTCTTCGGACAGCGCTGGCTCTTCGGCTTGGAAATGGAGATGAGCACCGCAACCCTAGAGTCAGATTCAACTGGTTTTCGAGCAAGGGAAACCTTTACCTTTACCTTGTTTGCTTATTTATTTATTTATTTATTCACTCATATTTATAGCCCGCTCTTTTTCTTCCCGCAAGCGGGCTCAGGGCGGTCCGGGTAACAACATTTGTACTAAATAGAAGGGGGTGATGTTACAGAAAGTGAAGTTAAACGTCCCCCTGCAACCTTTCTGTTGCTTGCAACGTTTAATATAAACGCACGTGCCCAAAGAAATGCACACCATGCATCTGAGGAAGCAACTTCCAGCTCATGAAAGTTTATGCTGGAATAAATTGTTATCCATCTTCAAGGGGCCCCTGGCACTTGCTTCATTTGTTGCTACGGACAAATACAGCTCCCCATCTGGAATAAACAGTTCCTCTTAACTACACACAGATACAGTTGTGCCTCCTTCACAGTGCTCTGTTTCTTGGTGTTAGCAACATATATCCTGTGAGCAGGGGTCATTTCCTGCAGGAGCGCACAGGAGCGGAGCTCCGGCAGTAAAGAGCCCAGGGGATGGGCACATGCAACAAACCCTGCCCCCTGCTCCCAGCAGCCCTCAGCCAGAGCAAGAAGCAGCCAGGTAAGTTGCAGAACGCACCCGGACACGGGACACCGGGCGCCG
>NW_015166613.1:17818-34846 GCF_001447785.1 Gekko japonicus | reverse complement strand
CCCCCCAATAGCTGGCAATCCAAAACAGTCCAGTGGAGCCTGAGCGGTGGGTGTTGCCTTCTGACACACTTCTGGTGATGTCAGGGGACGTGGCACATGCAAATGAGTCATGTGAATGAGTCATGCTAATGAGCTTGTGCACCTCTTTTTCTACGAAGTGACCCCTGCCTGTGAGAGTTCTGTTACTCTTATGAATCTCAACCTAAACTTTGGCAGAGCTGGAACCAAAGGGCAGGAGGATCGGGGGAATGAGGGGTGAGGAAGGAGGTCGGTGAGCCAGTCCGGGCACTGCTCCGATCCCATGAAGGTGAGGAAAGACTGGGATATTAAAGCCATCCTGCAGTTAGGAGGCTGAGTGACGCCTGTCATGGTCACCACAGACTAAGGCCGGGGCCGCTAGGCTCAGCTTGCTCTCGGCCCCCGAATGGCTCGCCAGAGCTGCACCCCACTCAGGAACTTTCCTGGTAAGTAACCGGGACAATCTGCCCCGTTCTGAAGGCCCATCGGTGGACTTGGGTCTCTAGCCCAATTTCTGCAAAGATCCGAAGATCCAGTGGTGCATGATGTGTAAGCACACAGGACTGAACCACACGGCCCTTTTTTATTTTCCAAAAAAAGAGAAAAAAATAAAAGGCTTCTTTGGGAGGTGGTGAGCTTAGGGCAGGGGTGTCAGACATGTGGCCCGGGGGCTGGATCAGGCCCCTGGAGGGCTTCTATCAGGCCCGCTGTGGAACTGGCTGTCTTCTGCTGCTTCTTCTAGTTCTGCTGCTGCTGCTGCTGGGTCATGGTAGGTTTGCAGCTTACAGATACACACCTGAACAGCATACTCAAGATTGCAGCAGCACAGACATTTCGATGCAATCATTCAGAGCAAGAGGTGTCAGTTATCAGACACTGTTAAATGAACAAAATATTGCAAGAGTGCAGATGTTTTAAGCATGTTTTTATTTTAATTAAAAAAAAAACACTTTGTGTCCTTTATAAAGTTTGCATCTCCGCTACCTGGCACTACACTTTATGACACACATGGCCTGGCCCGACAAGGTCTCATTTATGTCAGATCCGGCCCTCATAACAAATGAGTTCGACACCCCTGGTTTAGGGGCTGAAGAGCAGGAAAGCGTGAATGCGGAAAGATGACGTCGCCGTGCCCTCCCTCCGCTTCTCCTCTCCAAGTTGCCCCTTTCCAGTGCAGCTTTTGCAGAGGAGGAAGGATGGATATGTTGGTGTGTGAGGTGCTGTAGCTGGGGGAAGTTGCAGTGATGGGATGGAGACAGGGAGAGTTCTGGAGGAAGTCCAGGAGGGCCCGCTTTGCAGGTGACTCACACCTGCCCGATCTGCTCTTGCCCTCTAGCCAGGTGTGCCAAAATAGAGGGGTGCACAGAGTGCTAAAACGAGAATCGAAATGATGATTGCCAAAGCTTTCAACCCTCAAAAGCACAAGACAGATGCAAATACTGAAGTGCCAGCATGTGTTTTTTTTTAATTCTAATTTGGCAATAAAAAAACACACCTGCTATTTGTATTAATTAGTTTGGTACTCGTTGGTTTAATTCCCGTAATTTTCTATTTGTCATTAATTTCCTTCCCAATATTTTATACAGGGCTAATCTGGTATTTTGGTATTAATTCAACAGTTATGTAGTTCTTGACTGTGGCTGATGAGTGTAATATTGCACAGAGGATAATATTTGATTAAGTGAATGTCTTTTCATTACAGTGGAAATTCAGTCAGACTAGCTTGTTTAAATGAATTGTACACAAAGGTTTTCTCCCTTAAAAAAAAAAATCAAATTACAAAAGCTTGTTATACATTAAAGAAGCTTCAATCTGCACCTTCGGTTGTAGTGGAATAAGACATAGCTGAATGTATCAGGGAGAAAGAGACTTATTTCTGGTAGTTTTGTTTTTAAATTTAGGATGGCAGTAAGAAAGGTGACCTAGTAAAAACCCATGTTCCAATGTTAGCAATACGAGAAAAATAGCTAAATACTAAAGCTAGAAGAGGCAAATTTATTTCTCCTTCGGACAAAAAAAAAAATCACCTTCAGACAAAAAGACAGGATGAATGTTCTCTTCAAAAAAACGCAGAGGTGTTTCCCATTTTAAGGCTGGACTTGAAGTATGGCACAGCCGCCACGGCTATTTAAAAGGTTCTTATTCCTCCACAAGATACTGTCTATCACAATGATGGATTAATCGTTTTTAAAAATAAAAAACAGACTTAGTTGTATCTCTCTCCCTCGCCGGGAACAAGCATCCTTTTTAACTGGGATCTTTCCGACTGCGGGTGAGTTTGCAGAAGGATATATACTCAAGGGGAGATTATAGAAAGGACCTTAATAGAAGACACGTAGACTTAAACCCACATCCGTCAGCCCCACTTTCAACAACCTTCTTTCAGGATCTTAGTAAATACTGACATATGGATGTTGGGAGATATTACAGTCCGGATGAGTTAGATCTTGACTCTTCTTCTTCTTCTTCTGGGTGCCCCTAATTCATATTCTTGAATATATATTTTTGGGCAAATGCCATCTTGACTCAGTCATTTATTCAGGCAAAATTTAGTCCTCTGATTATTGCTGACCAAGCGCCAGTAATGTGGATAATAGTCAGCACTTATACAGAGCACTTTCCCTAAGCGCTCCACATACCCTGATTCAATAATCCTTCCCAGAACCCTGTCAGGTAAGGCAGAAGTACTATTATTATTGCGCCTGTATTACAGATGGAGTACTGATCAAAGAGAAGCCCCCCTCGCTCACTGCTCCTGCATTTAACCACAGTATTGCCGGGGAAAGATGATGAGAAGCTCTATAAGTCATCAATTGGGTTCTTATTTGGAAAGAAGGGCAATAGGGATTTTTAAAAACAAACCATCCCATTTCGGGGTGTGTGTGTGAGAAATATATGTGACATTTCCCCAACCCAGTTCAGGTGCATTGTCCCGATGCCGCCTGGCCACTAGTGAAGGATGGGGGGTGGGAGGGATGTAGGATTGCTAGATCCAGGTTGGGAAACTTTTGGAGATTTGAGGATGGAGCCCGGGGAGGACAAGGACCTTATAATGCCCACAGAGTCCCCCCTCCAAAGCATCCGTTTCCTCCAAGGGCACCGATCTCTGTAGTCTGGAGATGAGCTGTAATTCTGGGGGGTCCCCAGGCCCCACCTGGAGGCCAGCACCCCTGATTTCAGGGGTGGTGAAGCAGAGATTTGGGTATAGGTGTATGATCCTGTGAAGCATACGCCAGCCTCTCTCGTGCAGCCAATGTTCCCTCTAAGCTGTGGAGTCTTGTGAACAAAAATTCTACTTTGTGAGCTCCTGGCATGAAAGTTGTGAGCGAGTGATTTGGCTGCTGCATCAATTACTTTCCTCTAGAGCCATCTTTCCTGAGCGGAGACAAAAATGTGTGAGCCGGAGGCTAAAAAACGGTGAGCTAGCTCACGCTAACTCAGCTTAGAGGGAACATTGGTTGCAGCCACAAGGAAAGCTGTGGCCGTGAGCAACCAAAGCACAGCTGAAGAGGAGCTCACAGGAAGAGATTCTCACACAAGGAGGAGCGCGGAGGCAGCCTGGTTGTCTCACATGAAGGGGAAACCGACAGGTGTGAAATGATCCCAAGAAGAATGGCGAGGAGGGGGCTCAGGCCCGTGGCTACAGTGGGGCATCTGGGGGCTAGGCCCCTCGACTTACTGGGACTGGCCCCCTAACTTCCCATCCAGCCCCGGGCCCCCAAGCGGTGGTGAGTGTGGGGAAGGAGCTGGGTATTCCTGTGCAGCTGCTTGGTGCGAAGGGCCGGCTACGGTGGCCGCGTGGGGCCACACAGCACCGATTCCCCCCAGAAAATCTATTTAACTTTAATTCAATCACAGTTCATTCAATTAGAAACGTAAGAAACTTAAATGCCCCCCGACTAAAAGAATCCTGGGTACGGGCCTGAGGGGGCTACAGAAAATTCAGGGGCTGCCCCTCCAGGGACTGTGGGGGCCGGACCTGCCTTGGAACCGGGGTGGGCCCACACGCCTCCTCGAGTCGCTGGATGCCACGGAGATCCGCTTGTTACGACGGCTGCTTCCCGAGGCTTCTCTGGGTGCCGGGGTGCCCTCGGCGGGGTGTGGATGCAAAGCTGCCCAAGTGCCCCGCTCGGCCTCCTCTTCCTCCAGCCTTCTTGCCGCGCTTCCCTCTTCCCCGTCAGGACTGCTGCTCCCCGTTGAACTGTCTTGACACAAACAAAGGCAAAGCCAGAATCAGCCCTGGGGGGGGGGCGGCTCTGGGCCCGGGGCAACTGGTGGGGGCGGGATAAGAGGCAGGGGTTCTCAGCCCTTTTGCTTCAGCCAGCCAGGCTTTGCCCAGGCACCCGGTTTTGGAGAACCGACAAAGGGCAACATGTTCTTCATTGTTGTCATTCAATATGATAGTTTTGCTGTCCTGGTGGGGAGGAGCACCATTGGGTTTTCCTGCCTTGGACACCAAAACAGCTCTGCCTGCCTCTTTGCTCGGGGGGGGGGGCGGGGGAAGTCCTTTTATCGGGGGTACTCTGAGGCGGCTGGGGACTGGAGCGATTTGGGGAGGGGGGCCTGAACTTCTGTCTGGGTGGGTAAACGGGGCCCCCGGGATCTCCCCTCAGCCGCCTCTCATGTCCTGAAATTCCAGTTTTGAGGGGCAGAACTTTGAACAAAGCCTCAATTGACGAGGTGCCCGCTGGTGCCATGGTAACGCCAGCTCTGTCTTGCATGGGTAGAGTGTGCCAAGAAGGTGCCATGGTGACGCTCAAGAGGCGCGCGGAAACCTGTGAAATCCCTGCAGCTGAGGAGGAGGAGGAGGAGGAGGGCGATTGTCTGCCCTGGGCACTCTCCTTCGAGCCGCCTCGTCCCCTTCTCCACCCCGTGCCCCTGGGCAGGGCTGGCTTGGCAGCGGTTTCCTCTCCTAAGCCGTCTCCGTGCAGCTGTTATTTGGGGAGAGGCAGGCTCAATAGGGTGCCCCCCTCCGTTGGCACGGCCTGTGTGCCCGCCCATTGTTGTGCTCTATACCAGCCTGCTGAATAGGAGGAGGCATCTGTTTGCTTCCAGCGATGGGAACTTCGTCTCCAAAGCCCTGGCATCAGATTAGGGGGCGACTGGGTTGGGG
This sequence comes from Gekko japonicus, assembly GCF_001447785.1. NCBI lineage: Eukaryota > Metazoa > Chordata > Lepidosauria > Squamata > Gekkonidae > Gekko > Gekko japonicus. The sequence goes on along the minus strand of NW_015166613.1, from coordinate 29,715 downwards.
GGGGGCAGAGGACTTTATTGTCCGAAGGGGGCATTATGTTTCTATCACTAATGCAGCTCACACGGAGAAGGCAGAGAGGCGATGCCAACAGCTATGACCCAGTCTGCCCCGGCTGATGGTGTTGCCAGCCTCCCTGTGCCACCCCTTCCCTTCGAGCCATGCCAACGTGGTCACCCCATCCCCCCCCTCCGAATGCGACTGCCATGGGAGCAAGAGCTCACTAGCCGTAGGAACCAGAAAAGCTGATCTTCAGAGGGAAGCAGGGGAGGGGGGGGAACAGAGAGAGACAGGGCCGGGGGCGGAGGAGGGAGGCGAGAGGCCCGGATTTTGGGGCCTTTCCCCAACTTCTGGCAACGGGAGGCTGTCTGGTTACGCGGGAGGGCTGGGAAGTGCGGTGCCTTCTGTGGAGCGGCCATTGTGAGCCTTGGAAATAAAGGAGCGAGGGGATGAATGGATGGATGAGACCCGCTTTTAATATCCGCACGGAGAGCGCAAAACCACTCTAGCAGGGACCGAGGAGACGTCACACCGGACAACATTTTGCTGTGCAGCCGCTCGACAGGCTGGCATCGTTGACTGACTGACTGATTGATTGATTGATTGAGAACCTGTATTAGCCGCCTTCCTTCCTTCCTTACAGAGCTCTGGGCAGCTCACAAGGTAGATAGAGTACGTTAAAGCAGATCACATAAAAACACATAAATAAACCCCCAAATTCAAAACCACAATTTAGGATGTCTTGAATCAAATGCAGTCCTAAACGTCCATCAGGAACAGACACTTTGCCTGCAGTCCCCCAGGGTCTCGACCGCTGGCCGAGGATCAGTCACATGTCCTGTAGGGTTTATTTATGTATTTTATTACTTTCCATTTGGATCCCGCCTTGCCAAGACGAACTGGCTCAAGGCGGCGTACCGTAGTTAAAATACGATAAAACAATAAATACAATAGAATTCACAAATAACAATTCCATAAAGTGCTAGCAAGTTCAGAAGGCGGTTACCATAAAATAGACGAATGAAAGAAGGCCATATCCAACGTTATAACATGGGGGCCATAGCGTGTTCAATTTCTGATGGCTCATTCGTCAGTGGCGGCTCCTAATCGAAGGCCTGGTGGAAGAGCTCCGTCTTGCAGGCCCTGCGGACCTGTAAAAGCAGGGAATCTGTATCCAAGGAGCCCGCTGAGTGTCCCGAGGGGCATGCCGAAAATCTGGAAGGAAGCCATGTTTACATTGTTTGACTTATGCACGGGTAAATTCAAGAGCTGTGGTTCCAGAAAAAATTATGCCTGAAGAAGATTTGTTTGAAACACACAGGTTATGCCCAGGAGGCGTGTTGCTAGGCCTGCTTGCTAGCTGAATCACCTCATGGGAAAATACATCTACTAGGCTTGCTTGCTAAGCTGAATCATCACAGTGAGAAATACAAGCTGCCTGCTAGCTTTACCTGATGGATCATCACTTGGGAAATGTACAATAGGTTGCTGCATTGTTCGGTACAAATAACTGTACATTGGTATTTATCCTCCATCAGGAAGAAGACAGTTGGACTCTTCATGTTATATAACTTAGTTTGAAAGTGTTTGAAATGTGATGTTGTAGTTTGAAAGTGTTTACAATACACTGGAGTTGATGTTGTGTCTAAAAAGCAAATATATTTAGCTATAAGTACATGTGAATATTGTGCTTATTATTTCAACACGGTGTTTTCTGTGTTTATCTAACTTAGACATGTTCCCTGTGTGCTTGCTGTGAGCCTCCAGGTGGGACCTGGGGATCCTCTGGATTCACAGCTCCCCTCCAGAGTGGGGTGGACTATGGCATTGTACCCCCCTGAGGTAGGCCCCCGTCCTCCCCAGGCTCTGCCCCCAAATCTCCAGGAATTTCCCAACTTGAAGTTGACAAATCCTACTCTCCCATCCCCTACCAGTGGCCAGGGGGTACCTGGGAACCCTACTAGTAAAAGTAAAGGTTTCCCTTGCTCGAAAGCCAGTCGAATCCAACTCTAGGGGGCGGTGCTCATCTCCGTTCCCAAGCCGAAGAGCCAGCGCTGTCCGAAGACTTCTCCGTGGTCACATGACCAGCATGACTAAACACTGAGGCGCACGGAACGCTGTTCCCTTCCCACCGCAGCGGTACCTTTTGATCTACTTGCAATTTCTTGTTTTCGGACTGCTAGGATGGCAGGAGCTGGGACCAGAGACGGGAGCTCACTCCGTCACGCGGCACTCGGGTCTCGAACTGCCGATCTTCCAGTCTGCAGCTCAGCATCTTAACCTCTGAGCCACTGCGGCCCCTCTGGCAACCCTACTGGGCAGCCACTAATAAGGAAGAAACTTTTAAAGTGTGATTGCATATCGGTGCCCACATTCTGCTTGCAGAAGAAGAGCGAAACAACATTTTTATCTTCAGAACAGGCTGATTCACCCAGCCTGAACAGGGAAAATCCAAGACCAAAGACCAAATATTTCTTTGCTAGAAAATTTCACTTTGCTCTGAACTGAAGCATATCCTGTTTCACTCCGTGCTTTCACGGCAAAGCCCCAGGAACAAAGTCCTAACGGCTGACCGCAAAGCAGCTTTTGGGAGGCTGCCCAGTTTGGAACAGGGGAGCGGGAGGGGGGGCCCTTAACCTTTCCCCTGCCGACCCGCTTACCCTGAAACTCCTCCCCAAAGCACTCCGCTCCCACCTCTAGAGGTGTGTTTGCCTTTCAGGTGGAGACAGATCGAGATGGGTAACCCTCCTGTTAATCTGTCTGTAGCAGTCGAAAAGAGCAAGAGTCCGGGAGCGCCTGAAAGACTAACATTTGCGGCAGGGGGAGGGGGAGGAGGAGGAGATGGGATTTATACCCTGCCTTTCACTGCCTGAAGGAGTCTTACAGTGGCTTACAGAAACTTCAACTTCTTTGTTCAGGGGGAAGGGTTCAGGTTTGTTAGGCACTGGGATACTTTTTGGAACAAGAGGGAGCTGTACAGGCGAGACGGTCTCCACTTGTCCCGAGAAGGAACCAGGCTGCTGGCACTTAAAATCAAAAAGGTGGCAGAGCAGCTTTTAAACTGAATATTGGGGGAAAGCCGACAGGAGATGAAAAGTCTCTGGTTCGGGTTGGCTCATCTGAGAGAGGTGAGGGGGTACCGGTTGCTTTTCTACAGGGAGGTGGATTGAAATTGTCCACAGAGGCCATGGCTGGTGACATGGACTGCCGGACAACGACTCGAGATAGCAAGAGGAAGGATGCAGGCTTAACTTGTAAGGGAAATTACAGCTGTTTCTATACAAATGCTAGAAGTGTCCGAGGTAAAATCGGGGAGTTGGAGTGCTTGGTGTCGGAGGGAAAAATAGACATTGTGGGTATTTCTGAAACTTGGTGGGATGAGGAAAATCAGTGGGACACAGTGATTCCCGGTTATATATTATATCGGAAGGATAGGGGGGGAAGGGTTGGAGGTGGGGTAGCTCTGTATGTCAGAGAGGGTATAAAGTCTAGAAAGATTGAGAGGCTAAGTGAATTGGATTCGCTTCTGGAAGTTCTATGGGTTGAAATAGGGGGGCCAAAAGGAAACTTAACACTGGGAGTTTGTTATCGCCCACCAGATCAAAAGATAGAGGAGGATTATAAAATGATGAATGCCTTAAAGATAGCAACTAGACAAAAACACTGTGTAATAATAGGTGATTTTAACTACCCACACATTGATTGGGTCAATATGTGTTCTAGTCGGGAAAAAGAGATTGAGTTTCTAGACACTCTAAATGACTGTGCTATGGAGCAGATGGTCACGGAACCTACCAGGGGAGAGGCGATCCTTGATTTGGTCCTAAGTAACACTCAAGACCTGGTGAGAGATGTAAAAGTGATTGCACCGCTTGGAAACAGTGATCATAATGTTGTTGAGTTCATCATTTGTACAAATAGAGAATTGGCCAAAAAGACTCACACAACCATTTTTAACTTTAAAAGGGGTAATTTCTCTGATATGAGGGGACACGTGGGGAGGAAACTGAAAGGAAAAGTAGAAAGGGTCAAAACAATTGGGGAAGCTTGGGATCTATTTAAAACTACGATCCTAGAAGCTCAAAAAATATATATTCCGCAGGTTAGGAAAGGCACAAACAGGTATAGGAAAAAGCCTGCATGGTTAACAAACAGAGTAATGGAGGCTGTAAAAAGTAAAAAGAATTCCTTTAAGCAGTGGAAAGCTAGTCACAGTGAGGCTGATAAAACGGAACACAGGCTATGGCAAATAAAATGCAAGTCTGAGGTCAGGCAGGCAAAAAGGGAATATGAGGAGCATATAGCAAAAAACGTAAAAACCAACAATAAAACTTTCTTCAAATACATTAGAAACAGGAAACCAGCCAGGGAGGCAGTGGGGCCCTTGGACGACCAAGGGGTAAAAGGAGTATTGAAGGATGATAGGGAAATGGCTGAGAAGCTAAATGCATTTTTTGCCTCCGTCTTCACTGTGGAAGATGAGAAGTGCTTGCCCACTCCAGAACCACTGATTTCAGGAGGGGTGTTGGAAGACCTGAGTCAGATTGAGGTGACGAGAGAGGAGGTCCTAAAACTGATAGACAACTTAAAAACTGATAAATCACCAGGCCCAGATGGCATACATCCGAGAGTTCTGAAAGAACTCAAATGTGAACTTGTAGATCTCCTGACAAAGATATGTAATCTTTCCTTAAAATCTGCCTCCATTCCTGAGGATTGGAAGGTAGCTAATGTCACTCCCATCTTTAAAAAGGGTTCCAGAGGAGATCCGGGAAATTACAGGCCAGTCAGTCTGACGTCGATACCGGGTAAATTGGTGGAAACCATTATTAAGGAAAGAATTAGTAGGCACATAGATGAACAAAACCTATTGAGGCAGACTCAACATGGGTTCTGTAAGGGAAGATCTTGTCTCACTAACCTGTTAGTGTTCTTTGAGGGGGTGAACAAACATGTGGACAAGGGGGATCCAATAGATATTATTTACCTTGACTTCCAGAAAGCTTTTGATAAAGTTCCTCATCAAAGGCTCCTAAGTAAGCTCAAAAATCATGGGATAGAAGGACAAGTCCTTTTATGGATCAAAAACTGGCTAGTTCATAGAAAACAGAGAGTGAGTGTAGGTGGGCAATTTTCTCAGTGGAGGGTGGTAAGCAGTGGGGTACCGCAGGGATCAGTACTTGGTCCACTGCTTTTTAACTTGTTCATTAATGATTTGGAGATGGGAGTAAGCAGTGAAGTGGCTAAATTTGCGGATGATACGAAGTTGTTCAGGGTGGTGAAAACCAGTGAGGATTGTGAGGCACTCCAAGGGGATCTGTCAAGGATGGGCGAGTGGGCGTCAACATGGCAAATGGGGTTCAATGTGGCCAAGTGCAAGGTGATGCACATTGGAGCCAAAAATCCTAAATATAAATACACATTGATGGGGTCTGAACTGGCAGAGACTGAGCAAGAGAGAGATCTTGGAGTTGTAGTGGATAACTCACTGAAAATGTCGAGACAGTGTGTGACTGCAATAAAGAAGGCCAATGCTATGCTGGGGATTATTAGGAAGGGTATTGTAAACAGATCAGCCAATATCATAATGCCGCTATATAAATCAATGGTGCGACCTCATTTGGAATACTGTGTGCAGTTCTGGTCACCACACCTTAAAAAGGATATTATAGCTTTGGAAAAAGTGCAGAAAAGGGCAACTCGAATGATAAAAGGGTTGGAACACTTTCCCTATGAGGAAAGGTTAAAGCGCTTAGGGCTCTTTAGCTTGGAGAAAAGACGACTGAGGGGTGACATGATCGAGGTTTATAAGATTATGCATGGGAAAGAGCAGGTAAAGAAAGAGGTACTTTTCTCCCTTTCTCACAATACAAGAACTCGTGGGCACTCCATGAAACTGCAGAGCGGTCGGGTTAGAACGGATAAAAGGAAGTACTTCTTCACCCAAAGAGTGATTAACACATGGAATTCACTGCCACAGGAAGTGGTGGGTGCTACAAGCATGGACGGCTTCAAAAGGGAATTAGATAAGCATATGGAGCAGAGGTCCATCAGTGGCTATTAGCCACAAGGTATAGCTAGGGGCTCTGGGGCAAGTGATGCTCTGTCTTCTTGGTGCTTGGGGGGGGGGTCAACAGTGGGAGGGCTTCTAATGTCCTGGCCCCACTGCTGGACCTCCTGATGGCACTGGTATTTCTGGCCACTGTGTGACACAGAGGAGTGGGGAATCAAACCCGGTTCTCCCAGATTAGAGTCCGCGCACTTCGCCACGACACCAAACTGGCTCTCAGCAGAGCCAGGACCCACGACACTCCTTTCCCTTCCAAATATTGTAAGAGTGCTAATGTTTTAAGCATGATTTTAAGTTAAAAAACCCACCTTTGTGTTTGTGTCCTTTATAAAGTTTATATCTCCACCACCTGGCATTACATTTGATGACACAGATGGCCCAGCCCAACAAAGTCTCATTCATGTCAAATCAGGCTCTCATAACAAATGAGCTCGACACCCCCGTAATAGTCTAACTTTCCTTCTTGAGGCATCTCCAGACCAATGCTCCCTCTAATCCAGGGGTGTCAAACATGCGACCCGGGGGCCAGATTAGGCCCCCGGAGGGATTCCATCAGGCCCGCTGTGGAACTGGCTGTCTTCTGCTGCTGCTTCCAGTTCTACTGCTGCTGCTGCGTCATCCTAGGTTTGCAGCTTACAGATTCACACCTGAACAGCAGACTCAAGACTGCAACAGCACAGACATTTTGAGGCAATCATTCAGAGCAAGAGGTGTCAGTTACCAGACACGGTTAAATAAACAAAATATTGCAAGAGTGCTCATGCTTTAAGCATGTTTTTATTTTAAGTTTAAAAAACCCACCCTTTGTGTTTGTGTCCTTTATAAAGTTTATATCTCTGCTACCTGGCATTACATTTTGTGACACACACATGGCCCGGCCCAACGAGGTCTCATTTAGGTCAGATCCGGCCCTCATAACAAATGAGTTCGACACCCCTGCTTTAAAGCCTTACACGGTCTGGGACCATCGTATCTGAAGGACTGCCTCTTCCCGTATATGCCCCGAAGAGCATTACACTCTACGGATCAACAACTCCTGGTAGTCCCTGGCCCAAAAGATGTCTGACTTGCCTCGACCAGGACCAGGACTTTTTCTGCCCTGGCCGCTGACCGGTGGAACATGCTCCCTATTGAGATCAGGGCCCTGTGTCAGCTAGCTGCCATAGAAGATTGGGAAGCTGTTGGTTCCCCCCCCCCCCGTTCGCCGGGCATCTGTGCATGCCCTATCCTCCCTGTGTCTCATGCATTCCTGTCTGTAAACGCTAGGCAACGCTTATCTGCAAGATTAACAGGTGTGTGGGGAGAGCTGCTTTGCTAACTGTATAATGAACTGCACCGTGTGAAGCTGTAATTGTTTGGGTTTTAGGGAACGTTGCTTCTCAGGCTTTTTAGTGCGCAACCCTTTCGAGCAAGGGTTATTGTCTTGTTTGAATGTATTACATTATCCCATGCCCAACCTGGCCCAGGCATTCTGGACAGTGAACTTGTTCCTGCTCTATCATGGCTTTATTAAAATACTACTTTGCTTAAACGTGTATTGGATTAATCGCTGTGAGGGGGACCGGACACCCTGGCTACTACATTATAAAGGCCTACGAACCAGTCAATGGCCCTCTCACGCAGCTGGGAGCCCACAAAATCCACACTCTGCTCATCCGACGCAAAGGTGTGGCCCCACTCCCATAGCATCTTCTGCACCTGGATCGCGAAGAATGCCAGCTTCACGGGGCTACCATCAAAAGTGGCTTCCAGGGCATCTTGGGGCCTCTCGCGCTCCATTCCGACCTTGCGGGGCGGTTGGGGCAGCTGCTTGGCCTCATCTCTGCCCTCTTCCTCCTTGGAGGTCTTGGAAATCTTCTTTCGCTGGACGTTTTCAAGGGGAGGCTGGACGACCATCTTTCGAGTATGTTGTAGGTCTGTAGGGCTATCCTTTGGCTCTGCTCCTGCAGAGTGCAGGGGGTGGGACTAGATGACCTGCAAAGTCCCTTCCAACTCTAACATTCTATGATTCTATGTTGTTACCCGCCCTGAGCCCGCTTCTGGGAAGGGCTGGCTATAACTGTGAAGAAATAAATAAATAGACAGACATGCAGATGGCTTGAATGGTCTCGGTATGTTTCCTCCCAAGGGGCCTGAGGCAGGGGTGCGATATCGGGACAACAGCCGTGGCACCAGGAGATCCTGTAACTGCTGTTTCAAACAACCAACAGCCACCCTGGAGAGTCACTCAGGGCGTCTCACTAGGCCTGGCTTGGAGGGAGCGCTCTCTCCTAGCGGCAACGTCACTCCAGCTACATCTGTAAAGGGCAGAACCCGTCCCTGAGCATCTGCCCGTTCTGCCAGCCTTTCCAGACAGCTGCGCATTTACAAGCAACCAGCTGTGGAGAGAATGTACCTGACACCCTCCTGCCCTGGGGGGGGGGGCGTGCCAGTCTCCGAGCTGCTTGTCCAGACGGATCCAGAGGACCCGCACGGGTGGCATGGGACGTGTAGCTTCAAACCTGCCACTCTTGCCTGGACAGAGGGCTGCCACCTTTTGAAATTGTTCCTGCGGCTGTGCAGCCATGAGTTGGATGCCACACAAGGTTCCTCCGGCTACTTTCTGCAGAGTCAATGTGATGTAGCAGTTGGCAGGGGGTACTAAGGTACTAAGGGTACTAAGGACAGACTTCACGTTCCTGGGATCCCAGATCACCGCAGACTGTGACAGCAGCCATGAAATTAAAAGACGCCTGCTCCTTGGGAGGAAAGCAATGCCAAACCTAAACAGCATGATAAAAAGTAGAGACATCACCCTGCCAACAAAAGTCCGCATGGTCAAAGCAATGGTATTCCCAGTAGTCATGTATGGCTACGAGAGTTGGACTATAAGGAAGGCCGAGCGCCGAAGAATAGATTCTTTTGAACTATGGTGCTGGAGAAGACACTTGAGAGTCCCTTTGGACTGCAAGAAGATCCAATCAGTCAATCCTAAAAGAAATCAACCCTGACTGTTCCCTGGAAGGCCAGATAATGAAACTGAAGCTCCAATACTTTGGCCACCCAATGAGAAGGGAGCCCTCACTGGAGGAGAAGACCCTGATGCTGGGAAAGATTGAAGGTTAAAGAAGACGGGGACGGCAAAGGATGAGATGGTTAGACAGTGTCATAGATGCAATGAACATGAAATTGAGTGAACTTCAGAGGACGGCGGAAGACAGGAGGGCCTGGCGGGATCTGGTCCATGGGGTCGCGAAGAGTCGGACTCGGCTGTGCGACGGAACAACAACAACAACTAAGGTTTGGGTGACCCACCTGGGTCCCAATCCTCACTCGTCTGTCCACAAATTCAAGTCGTTGGCTTTTCAGCAGTTATCTGTCTCCAGCACCTGTCTGAGGAACTAGCCAGCCACTGTCAAAGAGAATACTGCTGAGGAGTGAAGGACTGCAGAAACTCTGTGGTCAGAAATTCTGAGGAGGCAGGGCCGTGGGATATTAAATGGGAACGAAGAATAGTAGAGCTGGGAGGGGCCTCGTAGACCATCTGGTCCCATCTTGCCACACCCCAATAACTGCTCCCACTGATAAGCTGCTCTCACTGAGAGGAATAGGGCTCACGAACGTTCGTCGCAAATTTTAGCTCGTTCGTGGTTCGCAAAGCCGTGTTCACGAACTGAAGAGCGGCCATGAACTCCCATGACTTTGGATGCAGTTCATGGTAGTATGTGGTGGTTCATGAAGAGCAGAAAGCAGGGGCTTAAATGGCTCTGAGCCATTTAAACCCCTGCTCCCCACTGTGCAACTGTTTCTTTTCTGTTCCCCACCGCTTTTTGTGAGGAGCAGAAAGCAGGAGTTTAAATGGCTCATGAACCAATACAAACCAGTTTGGTTCACGAACTGGCTTATCATTTCATGGTTTGGGTCGTGTTTCAGCCATGAGCTACGAACTGAACTGCAAAAATACAGTTCGTGCCTATTCCTAGCTAGGAAGTTTCTCTTAAAAACTACCGTCTGGTCACTCAAGCCCATTAGGTCTTGTCTTGCTATCAGGGATAGTGGAGAATGAGCCTGTGTCCTCTTCCACTTGGCAGGCCTTTGGGTTTTTGAAGAACACGTCCAGATATTTCCTCCAGAATAAACATACCAATACCCGAAGGGCTTTACGATCTGTCGATCAACATATTCTCATGGTCCCCGGCCCCAGGGACATCTGCCTCGCCTCAACTAGGGCCAGGGCCTACCTGGTGGAATGAGCTCCCATACGAGACCTTTTACAGTTCCGCAGGGCCTGCAAGACGGAGCTCTTCCGCCAGGCTTTTAATTAGGGTGACGGATGTCCCTTTCTTTTTACTGGGCCTCTACTCAACGGGTCAGAACTGCATATTAGAGTGGGCATCTGTGAGGTTTTAGTGTCAATGACAATGGCACTGGATAGTATTTTATTAGTGTTTTAATTCTATTAATTGTATATACTGTATTTTATTAAATCTGCTGTAACCCGCCCTGAGCCTGCTATGCGGGGGGAGGGCGGGATAAAAAGTCGAAATAAATAAATAAATAAAATCCCCTCAACCTTTCCTCATAGGACTCCCCCCCCCAAGATCCACAATTACCTTGGGACTGGTTCACACATTATAAAGGCCACGTATTCCCTCCCCACGAGGACTTTCAGCGGGGCATTCTGGGAATCCCCTGGTGGACACTGAATCCCCGGGCGCACGTGGGCCTCATTTGGGTTGGGAAAGCAGTGAGGAAGGGGGAAGGCAAACCCTTTTGCGGAGGTGCGAGTACCGGGGAGGGCATGACGGTTATTTTAGTTTGTTGTTGTTGTTGTTGTTGTTTTGGTTTTTGTAGAAAATGACTTCTTTGGAGGGTAGTCTCCGCGGCATTATACCCTGTTGAGGTCCTTCATTCCCAACCCCCCTCCCAGTTTTAAATGTCTGTATAGTTTTCTTACTTTATCACAATTATTTTATTTTAAAGACATAACAAATGTAAAAGAGGGAAAACCATTCTTGCAATTCCTTCTTTGAAAAGCTCATGCCTAATTTATCATACGTTTATTTGTTTCACCTTATATCGTTATGTATATCACTTGCAAATATATCCAAATTGTACTTTATCTATCCTTAACAAGTTTTAAATGTCTGTATAGTTTACATATTGTAGTCTTCCAGCCACTTATAAAATCTTGACCATGTGTTTTCAAATGTGGTTTCTGGCTGTCCTTCCAAAGTGAGAGTTGATTTGTCCATTTCTGCCGTTTCCACAATTTCTCGTAAAATTTCTTCTCTCGAAGGTGTTTCTGTTCTTCTCCGATATTTAGCATAAAGTATTCTAGCAGTTGCAGTCAAATCCAGTATAAGATAAGAATGGTTTTTTTACAGTTTTCAGCTAAGATATTCTACAAAAATATTTCTGGAATACAGAACATTTTTGATCAAAATTGATAATTGATAACATTTCATGAATCCAAGCCCAGTGTTTTTTGTTTGTTTGTTTTATCACATAACCACCACATATGGTAAAAAGATCCAACACTGACAATCTATATAAATGGTACTGGGTGCAACGGGGCAATGGCCTGATCCATTATAAGGCAGCTTCACATATTCACCGATTCTAGCCTGCAAGGGGCGAATGCAGGGGTCATTTCCTGTGGGAGTGCACAGGAGCGAAGCTCCGGCAGTAAGGAGCCCAGGAGGTGGGCATGTGCAACAAGCCCTGCCCCCTGCTCCCAGCAGCCCTCAGTTGAGCCATGAGGAGCAAGAAGCAGGCAGGAAAGTTGTAGAGCCCCCACCCCGGCCTGCCTTCAGGTACAAGCTCTCCCTCCTCTGTGAGGGCAGATCTG
>NW_015166613.1:8711-17683 GCF_001447785.1 Gekko japonicus | reverse complement strand
ATCCAAAACAGTCCAGTGGAGCCTGAGCGGTGGGTGTTGCCTTCTGACACACTTCCGGTGACGTCAGGGGGTGTGGCATATGCTGATGAGTTATGCTAATGAGTTATGCTAATGAGCTCCTGCACCTCTTTTTCTACAAAATGACCCCTGGGCAAATGGCACACCTGAAAACAGACATCAAAGGTTATGCCGGTTGGCTTACTTTGCCCAGGTTTGGATCAAGCAGCCAGCGTCTCATCCTTCCCCAGCTGTGCTCTCCCTTGGCATTTCCCGGATTCCCAAAGCAGGCAAGGGGTCCCAGCGGGAAAGCGCTCTCCCTCCCCCTTGCCTAGAGGCGGGTGGGGGAAGCCACTTCCCTTCCTTAACCTCTCGAACAAAAGTGTCTTGAGGAAAGGAGGCTATTTCGGGCTCTCTGAGGTTTATTTATAGGCCCTTTCAGGGCTTGAAAGGGAAATTGATTCATCCTCCCCCCCCCACCCCGTTGCTGCCTGTTTGCTGAGCTGCCCCACCCCCCACCCTGTTCTGGCCTTTGCACAGTGCTGGTAATGACACGGTTGCTACCCTCGGCCCCGGTGGTGGGGTGTGATCTTCGCAGTACCTGTTTGCCCCATTATCAGGGAGGGGCTCCCGTTTGAGGTTGGGCCCCCGCCGACTGCTGGCTTATTCAGAAATCCCAAGGCCAGACGCCTCCCAGCTGCATCCGCAGAGGCAGAGGCAGGGAAGGGAGTGTCTTGCCCGCACATGCACCAAGCGTGGGTTACACCTCGGGTTGCCAGACTCCAGCTGGGGCCTGGAGTTCTCATAGGAACATAAGAGAAGCCAACGCTGGATCAGGCCAATGGCCCATCCAGGGACCTCTGCTCCATATGCTTATCTAATTCCCTCTCATAAGAACATAAGAGAAGCCAACGCTGGATCAGGCCAATGGCCCATCCAGGGACCTCTGCTCCATATGCTTATCTAATTCCCTCTCATAAGAACATAAGAGAAGCCAACGCTGGATCAGGCCAATGGCCCATCCAGGGACCTCTGCTCCATATGCTTATCTAATTCCCTCTCATAAGAACATAAGAGAAGCCAACGCTGGATCAGGCCAATGGCCCATCCAGGGACCTCTGCTCCATATGCTTATCTAATTCCCTCTCATAAGAACATAAGAGAAGCCAACGCTGGATCAGGCCAATGGCCCATCCAGGGACCTCTGCTCCATATGCTTATCTAATTCCCTCTCATAAGAACATAAGAGAAGCCAACGCTGGATCAGGCCAATGGCCCATCCAGGGACCTCTGCTCCATATGCTTATCTAATTCCCTCTCATAAGAACATAAGAGAAGCCAACGCTGGATCAGGCCAATGGCCCATCCAGGGACCTCTGCTCCATATGTTTATCTCCCAGAATTACAAATGATCACCAGACTATGGAGATCAATTCTCCTGGAGAAAATGGCTGCTTGGGAAGGGGCAATCCAATGCTCCCTCTGAGCTGTGGAGTCTTGTGAGCAAAACATCTGGAGCAGAGGTCCCTCAGTGGCTCTTAGCCACAAGGTATAGATAGGGACTTTCGGCCTGAGACAAGGGATGCTCTGTATTCTTGGTGCTTTGGGGGGGGACAGTGGGAGGACATCACTGCTGGACCTTCTGAGGGCACCTGGTATTTTTGGCCACTGAGTGACACAGAGTGTTGATTGGGCCACTGGCCTGATCCAACGTTGGCTTCAGTTATGTTCTTATGTTAATAACTTTTTTACTGAATGAATCCCGTTCTAAATTTCACCTCTCTCCTCTCACTTTCCTGCCGTCCAGTTGTTGATTGCATGTTCCTCATGGCCCTTCACTACCCAAAGGTGTCTCAGAGCTGCTTACAAACTCCTTTCCCTTCCCCTCCCCACAACAGGCACCCTGCGAGGTAGGTGGGGCTGAGAGCTCTGACAGAAACTGCTCTTTTTCAAGGACACCTCTGAAAGAACTTGTGACTGACCCAAGGTCACACCAGCAGGTGCATGTGGAGGAGTGGGGAATCAAACCCGGTTCTCCCAGATTAGAGTCTGGGCACTTAACCACTACACCAAACAGAAGAACCACAACACCAAACCTCTACCATGAAACCAGAAGATTCTTAGTCTTCACTAAGTGGGCGGATCTCTTCCATCCCCCGCTTTCCAGGGTGTAGACATAACTAGAGAGAGACCCTTCAAAGGCGCGGCAGGCAAAGAAAGTGACCCTTCCAAAAGGTCTCATGACTGCTGTCCAGACTCACACTTGACGTGGCAAGGTCCAGGATGGGTCCTTTTGAGGAAGCACCAGTAGAGGGCAGCCCTGCTACAGCTGTGTTCCTGGCAGCGAGCCGACAGAGAGAGAACCCGGGCAGCTGCCAGGGAGCTTGAGCAGAGCCCTGCCGGGGGCCCTCCGAGCCCACCAACCCGGCTTCCGCTGCTCTGTGCGCTGGTGGGCAGGGCGAGGGCCGCCGGCCTATCTTCCCGTCCTCTGGTGGCCTTTCCCGAGGGCAGAAAATGGGACTTCCCTCCTCCCTCTAGCTCCAGGTGGAGCGAAGCCAAGAAAGGGGCTTGTGGGGGGGGGCAGGACTGGAACACCCACCCGGGGAAGACTCCACCGCCCCGCTCTGCTCCCTCCTCTGTCCCCAGAGCCGGTGGAGGCCAAGGCGGCAGGGCCTCTCTTGCCTCTCTGACCCTCCCCTACCCCAGGAGTTTAAAAATGCTTCCAGCAGGTTCCAGCGGTCAAACCCCCCCCCCCCACTGATCTGGCCTCTGTGGGGATTGGGGATTTCTGAATGTTTTTAATATATATATATATATGTATTCCACAAGATTGTTTGTCTAGTGGCAGAAAATGCTCTTCTTTGTATTAAGGCAAAAATTAAATGGAGGAGGAGGAGGAGACAGAGGAGAAGGAGGAGGAGGAAGAGGGGAAGGAAGAGAAGGAGGAGGAGGAGGAGAAGGAAGAGGAGAAGGAGGAGATGGAGGAGGAGGAGGAGGAGGAGGGAGAGAAGGAGGAGGAGGAAAAGGAGGAGGAGGAGAAGGAGGAGGAGGAGGAGGGGAGGAGGAGGAGGGGAAGGAGGAGGAGAAGGAGGAGACGGAGGAGACAGAGGAGGAGGAAGAGGAGACGGAGGAGGAGGAGAAGGAGGAGACGGAGGGGGAAGAGAAGGAGGAGGAGGAAAAGGAGGAGGAGGAGAAGGAGGAGGAAGAGAAGGGGGAGGAGGAGGAGGGGGAGGAGAAGAAGGAGGAGGAGGAAGAGGAAGAGAAGGAGGGGATGGAGGAGAAGGAGGAGGAAGAGGGGAAGGAAGAGAAGGAGGAGAAGGAAGAGGAAGAGAAGGAGGAGAAGGAAGAGAAGGAGGAGACAGAGGAGGGGAAGGAGGAAGAGGAGAAGGAGGAGAAGGAGGCAAAGGAAGAGGAGGAGGAGGGGAAGGAGAAGGAGAAGCAGCAGCAGCAGCTCTTTCTCCGGATTGCAAGACTAGATCTAATGGGTGGGAATTACAAGGGAGTTGATACCGGCTAAATATCAGGAAAAACGTCCTAACTGTGAGAGTGGTTGAGCTGTGGAACAGACTGCCTCATGGATGCTCCTTTGCTGGACATTTTCAAGCAGAGGCTGGACGACCCTCTTTCGGGTATGTTGTAGGGCTCTCTTTCGGCTCTGCTCCTGCAGAGTGCAGAGGGGGGTTGGACTGGATGACCTGCAAGGTCCCTTCCAACTCCAACATTCTATGATTCTATGATAGTAGAAGAGGAGGAGGAGGAGGAGACTGGATTTGTACCCCATCCTTCACTCAGAGTCTCAGAGCGGCTTACCGTCTCCCTTCCCTCCCCCTCCCCACAACAGACACCTCCTGCCCTTTGGGTAGTGGGAAGGTCTGGCGTCAGGTGCTCGTGGGGCGACCCCTTGGACTCTGGCAGAGGCAGCACTAAGAGCCAGGCTTGGCTGCTTCCCCTTCTTGTCCCATCATGTCTGGGAGATTAGATCAGCCACAGCTGGTGCAGCTTCAGGGCAGCTGTGCCCACGTGTGCCAAGGAGATCTGCAGGGGCAACTTTGGCAAAGGGGCCGTAGCAAATGAGGAGCTCCGTCCCAGCTGCCTGACGGGGGAGAGTGGTGGGGACACGTACTGGACACAGGACTCCAGGAGAGGCCTGACCATAGCAGAACAGAGCGGAAAGACCACCTCCCATGATCCGGACACAATGCTTCTGTGAATGCATCCTAAGATTGCATTCGCTTTCTTCGCAGCCACATCGCACTGCAGGCTCATCAGACCTCAAGAGCTAAGCAGGGTCAGCCCTGGTTAGTACTTTGATGGGAGACCACCAAGGAAGTCCAGGGTTGCTACGCAGAGGCAGGCTGTCAAGTTCAGGCCGAACTAAACTTCCATTTCTTTAACTTTTGCTTCCCTTCCCTTCGCTTGTCATATAGAAAGGAGGGGTGGCGTTCCTGAGGGGGATGTATGGTGTGGGAGTGTATGGGGGTAGCTGCCATATCCGTTTCTCAAACTGTGCCCCCAAGAGTTGGGTCTCATGAGATCGACCTTGGAGACTCTGTCTTCAGCTGGCTTAGACAGGGCATCCTGTATCTGTCTAGGTTGCCATAGCAATGCTAGGGGGGAGGTGTGAATGTGTGGGGTTTCATGCTTTTACCTATAACCTATGATTCCCCACGGTTTAGTCCTAACAAGGGTTGGAACACTTTCCCTATGAGGAAAGGTTAAGGCGCTTAGGGCTCTTTAGCTTGGAGAAACGACGACTGAGGGGTGACGCGATTGAGGTTTATAAGATTATGCATGGGAAAGAGCAGGTAGAGAAAGAGGTCCTTTTCTCCCTTTCTCACAATACAAGAACTCCTTGTGGGCACTCCATGAAATGGCTAAGCGGTCGGGTTAGAACGGATAAAAAGAAGTCCTTCTTCACCCAAAGAGTGATTCATACATGGAATTCACTGCCACAGGAGGTGGTGGTGGCTACAAGCATGGACAGCTTCAAAAGGGAATTAGATAAGCATATGGAGCAAAGGTCCATCAGTGGCTATTAACCACAAGGTATAGATAGGGACTCTCAGGCTGGGGCAAGGGATGCTGTGTATTCATGGTGCTTGGGGGGGTCAACAGTGGGAGGGCTTCTAGTGTTCTGGCCCCACTGGTGGACCTCCTGATGACACTGGTATTTCTGGCCACTGTGTGATACAGAGTGTTGGACTTGATGGGCCTTTGGCCTGATCCAACATTGGCATCTCTTATGATCTTATGTTCTTGTACCTACAGCAAACATATCTCCAATAAAGCATTTCACTGCCAAGAGTGTTTGTGGAGCGTGTCTTAGCTGGGGACCTGGCACAGGCAACGGCAAACCCACCTCTGATCATCTCTTGGCCTTGACCCGGATGGCCCAGGCAAGTCCAGTCCCATCAGATCTCAGAAGCTAAGCAGGGTCGGCCCTGGTGAGTGTTTGGTTGGAAGACCAGCAAGGAAGCCCAGGGTCACTATGCCGTGGAAGACACCTCTGAACATCTCTTGGCCTGACCGGAGCGGCTCTCAGCGGATCTGAGAAGCTAAAACAGGGTTGGCCCGGATGGGACACTGTCGGGGTTGCTATGCGGAGGCAGGCGATGGCCAACCACCTCCATTCATCTCTTGCCTTGGAAACCTTACGGGGTTGCCCTTCCCACCACCAGAGTGCCCGTGGGCACGTTGCGGCGCTGCTGATCAGACCCGCAGACTTGAGCAACTGCTTTCCACACCGAACTTAACATCACAAGGATGTGGCTTGTGGGAAGAAGACGTTGTTCCAGAGAGCCTAGCTGGAGGGAGTTGCACCCGGGACTCAGGCGAGGAAGCGCTTCTGCTGTGGGAAATGGAATGTCCCCACCTCTCCCTATCTGTGGCATGGTGCTAAAACACCCCCCCCCCCGTGCACACCTACCTTCTGCCTTCAGGATTGCCAAAAACAAATGAGTAACAACTGGGTCACCTGCCAGAACGCTGAAGGGATGTTGGTCTGGGAGAGGGCGCAGCAGGCAGCTGCTTGCAAGGCTGAGCGAAGAGAGAGGGGGCGGAGCCGTGGGGAGCACACCCCCACCTGAGCTGGTCTAGGGACTGGGCTGCATTCACTCACACAAGAACATGCCTCCTTCTCTCACCCAGGTCTACAGAATAAAGATTTCCTTCCTCCCTCCCTCTCTCCCTCCCTCCCTCGCTCCTTCCTTCCTCTTTCTTTTCTCTCTCTCTCTCTCTTTCTCTCTCTCTCTCTTTCTCTCTCTCTCTATATCTCTCTCTCTCTTTATTTCTCTCTCTTTCTCTCTCTCTCTTTCTTTCTCTTTCTCTATTTTTTCTCTCTCTTTTTCTCTCTCTCTCTCTCTTTCTCTCTCTTTCTCTTTCTCTCTCTCCTCCTCTCTCTCTTTTGCTCTCTCTCTCTCTTTCTTTCTTTCTCTCTCCTCCTCTCCCTCTTTCGCTCTCTCCCTCCCTCCCTCCCTTCCCCATGTTTTCTGCAGCCATTAGGACTTCTCCCCCTGTTGGTTCAGCAATTTAGCATCCAGCTCAAGTGGGCTGCGAGGTTTTGGGTGCTGACGCTGCTGCCTCCGTGGCTTCATATTCTGACGCTTGCGTATGTTTGTTCCTTTTGCCAGCTTGTTTTTTCACTATTGAAAGCTCTGGGATTTCTCGAAGAGCGGCGGCGTAAAGGCACCAGGAACTACCAGTGGAAGTTTTGTGCAGGAGGACAGCCCCCAGACCCCAAACACGGATCTGTCCAGAGCTCTTGAAATGTGTGTTTCTGCCCTCTAGATCCAAGATGAACAGAAACAACAAGGGAGGAGGAGTCCCCGCTCTGTACCAGATTCCAGGCAGAACGAGGCAGAGCGACTTGCTATTTAAAGAACCACATGGAATCAATTCCACCGTTGACTCAACCGCCAGCGTGCTCTAGAAGAAGAGGCCCGGGGCATTTGTGGCTTGTGGTGTCTCGGAGCTGCTGTGATTCCCTTCCTTGGGAAGCGACAGTTTTCACTGGCTAAACAATCACATAAACATACGGTGGCACACGTGGTCGGGCTTCGAGCCTGGGAGACCCAGCCTGAAATCAGTGTCCGCCACAGGGATCACGGGGGGACCCTGGGCCAGTCGCTGCCTCTTCACAGAGCTTACCTCACAAGGTTGTTGTGAGGACAAAAGGGAGGAGGGAAGAGTGATGTACACTACCCGGAGGTCCGTGGAGAAAAGGCTGAATAAAGATGGAATCGGCTGCCTCGAGGGGGGGGTGAGCAGTCTTCAAGCAGCGGCTTGACAAACACTTGTCAGGGATGCTCTAGGCCAGGAGTGTCAAACATGTGGCCCGGGGGCCGGATCAGGCCCCAGAGGGCTTCTCTCAGGCCCGCAGTGGAACTGGCTGTCTTCTGCTGCTGCTTCCAGTTCTGCTGCTGCTGTGTCATCGTAAGTTTGCAGCTTACAGATACACACCTGAACAGCATACTCAAGACCACAACGGCACAGACATTTTGATGCCATAATTCAGAGCAAGATGTGTCAGTTATCAGACACGGTTAAATGAACACAATATTACAAGGGTGCTGATGTTTTAAGCATGTTTTTATTTTAACTTTGTGTTTGTGTCCTTTATAAAGTCTATATCTCCGCTACCTGGCATTACATCTTATGGCACACATGGCCCGGCCCAACCAGGTCTCGTTTATATCAGATCCGGCCCTCATAACAAATGAGTTCGACACCTGTGGCCTAGGCTGATCCTGCACTGAGCAGAGGGTGTTGGGCTGGAGGACCCGGATGGTCCCCTTCAACTCTGTGTGATTTTATAAGATGTAGCAGAAGAAAACATGTGTGATTCCAAGGTGCGCGTTCTCCTTCCAAGTAATTGGGGATTTAATTCTGGCCATAGGCCAGGGCTAAAGTGAACGTTTTTTGGGATTCTCTGGCCCAGGAAGACCAGGAGAACTCCGGCTCCCTGCCCGAATCTCACCCCTTGCCAGGCCTCGGTGCAGCCAGAGCGTGGTGCGTTCTGAGACTTGGGGCCTGCCAGGTGTGGTTGTCGGCTTCGCACCATTGGCAGCCCTGGACTTCCTGCCGTCGTAAGTGCTGCTTATGCAGCTGAGCTGTGGCTCACAAGGCAAACAACTCAGAAATCATTCTCCATTGGATGGAGTGCAGGAAGCTGTCTGGGGCAGGACTAACCTGTAGTCCAGCAGGCTTGCTGACTTCTGAATTCCAGAAAAGCAGCAGTTTGGGGTCTTCCCCTTAGCATTTGTACCCCTTCCTTCCTCCACACTCACACTCCGCACTCACTCCTCCTCCTCTTCTTCTTCATTCTCTTCCTCCTCCTCTTCTTCTTCATTCTCTTCCTCTTCTTCTTCTTCTTCTTTTTGCACCCATGCACAAGGCCACTGGAGAACAACACGGACATGGGGAGCACTGGGTTAAAATCCATGGCAGTTGTTCAGTCGGACGTTTCTGAAGGCGCCCCCGGGGTGCGGGTGTTGCTGGCCCAAGGGTGGAGGGGAACTTCCGCCTGGCACCACTGGTGGGGCCAAGCCACCGGCCCCTGCCCTGTGGGAGAAGGGGGGGTGGAACACCATGCGCTCTCTCTCCCAGGCCGGGGCTTGTGACTGCTTGTGGCGGCTCCCAGGGTGCGTGGGGCTTGTGCGAATGCCGCGGCAGAGTAATCTAGAAGCCCTGGAGTCCGGCCCGGGATTCCTTCCTCAGGGGCGCCGAGGCAGTGCCAACGAGTGCACAAACAGTAGCTGGCTGTTCTCGATGGAATCAGGGCCCGGGGCACAGAGTGTTCTTGGCCCCCCCTCTCTCCCCCACAGTCCTGCGCAATCCCCACAGCACGGTGGAGCAACAAGAGCCCCCTTTCAAAGGTAACGCGGCGTCCCGGGCCCAACAGAACCCTCTTGTCTGGCCGGCCAGGAGGCTTCCTGCGCCTGCGGCTCTCTCCATGGAGACCCCCCTCCCTCCGGCAT
>NW_015166613.1:0-8060 GCF_001447785.1 Gekko japonicus | reverse complement strand
CCCCCCACTGTTGCCCCCCCCAAAGCACCAAGAATTCATAGCATCCCTTGCCCCAGACCGAGAGCTCCTAGCTATACCTCGTGGCTAATAGCCACAGATGGACCTCTGCTCCATATAAGAACATAAGACAAGCCAGTGTTGGATCAGGCCAGTGGCCCACCCAGTCCAACTCTCTGTGTCACACAGTGGCCAGAAATACCAAGTGCCCTCAGGAGGTCTAGCAGTGGGGCCAAGACACCAGAAGCCCTCCCACTGTTGCCCCCCCCCAGCACCAAGAACGCAAAGCATCACTTGCCCCAGACTGAGAGTTCCTATCTATACCTTATGGCTAAGAGCCACTGATGGACCTCTGCTCCATATGCTTATCCAATTCCCTCTTATAAGAACCTAAGAGAAGCCAGTGTTGGATCAGGCCAGTGGCCCATCCAGTCCAACATTCTGTCACACAGTGGCCAAAAATACCAAGTGCCCTCAGGAGGTCCAGCAGTGGGGCCAGGACACTAGGAGCCCTCCCACTGTTGCCCCCCCCCAAGCACCAAGAACACAAAGCATCACTTGCCCCAGACTGAGAGCTCCTATCTATCCCTTGTGGCTAGTAGCCACCAATGAACCTCTGCTCCAGATGCTTATCCGATTCCCTCTTGAAGCGGTAGAAGCCCACACACACACTGTTGCCCCCCCCAAGCACCAAGAAGACAGAGCATCCCTTGCCCCAGACTGAGAGTCCCTATCTATACCTTGTGGCTAATAGCCACTGATGGACCTCTGCTCCATATGCTTATCCAATTCACTCTTGAAGCCGTCCATGCTTGTAGCCGCCTCCACCTCCTGTGGCAATGAATTCCATGTGTCAATCACTCTTTGGGTGAAGAAGGACTTCCTTTTATCCGTTCTAACCCGGCCGCTCAGCAATTTCATGGAGCGCCCACAAGGAGTTCTTGTCTTGTGAGAAAGGGAGAAAAGGACTTCTCTCTGTATCTGCTCCATCCCATCTCTACCTATATGTATGGACTGGTAATTTCCATTTCACTGTATCTGAAGAAGTGTGTGTGCCCACGAAAGCTGATACCCAGAATAAAACGTTGTTGGTCTTCAAGGCGCCCGACTGGACTCAGACTTTGTTCTGTTGCTTCAGACCAACACGGTGACCCACCTGAATCCACCTCCTTCAGGATGGCCCTGTGGAACCTGAGCTAGCCAGGAAGGTTGTATCATGAGGACTTCCCCCGTAAAAAGGAAGTGTCTGGTCCTCATGACTGTTCATACACACCTGAAAGCGCATGGACAGTCTTTGGTTGCCAAGCTCCCAGGGGTGATTGGAGATCTCTCTGACTGGCAGCTGGCATCCAGATGACAGAGGTCAGCTCCCCTGGAGAAGATGGCTGCTTTGGAGACTCGAAGGGAAGCTACCCCGATGGGGTCCCTCCCTGCCCCACATCCTGCCCTCTTCCGGCTTCCTCTCCAAATCTCCAGGAATTTCCCGACCATGACCGACTTGTGCGACATCAGCTGAAACAGAAAGGGGGACTCAGGGACATACATACCTAGGAGACCGCCTTTCCCCACACATTCCCCAGAGAGCACTACGATCGGGGTCCCAAAACCGCTTGGCCCTACAGGGCCCTAGAGAAGCCAGGCTGGTTGCAACAAGGGCCAGGGCTTTTTCAGTGGCGGCTCCGCACTGGTGGAACGAGCTCCCAGAGGACATCAGGGCCCTGCGGGACCTCTTCCAGTTCTGCAGGGCCTGCGAGACAGAGCTCTTCCACCAGGCCTTCGATTAGGGAAACCACACCGGAAACATTGTAGCCCTGGCCCAACATTGTCAACAGCCAGTTAACCCAGACTGTGCTATCAGTCGGCTGTAATGTCTGAGGACGCTGCTATGCCTGCCATCTGACATAAACTAGCACTTTATAATATTCATAATTGTATTGCTCTGTTTTTATCTAATTCTGTTTTAATTGCTGAGCCTTTGCCCTTCCCACGCCCAGGTGTCACTTCCTGCGGGAGCGCACAGGAGCAAAGCTCCGGCAGTAAGGAGCCCAGGGGGCGGGCACATGCAACAAGCCCCACCCCCTACTCCCAGCAGCCCTCAGTCACAGCAAGAAGCAGCCAGGTAAGTTGCAGGGCTCCCCCCCTTGCCGCCCAAAACAGTCCAGTGGCACCTTTAAGACCAAGTCTTATTCAGGTACAAGCTCTCCCTCCTCTGTGAGGGACAGATCTGCACGTCCCCCCCACCCCCCAATAGCTAGCCATCCAAAACAGTCCAGTGGAGCCTGAGTGGTGGGTGTTGCCTTCTGACACACTTCCGGGGATGTCAGGGGGTGTGGCATATGCAAATAAGTTACGCTAATGAGTTATGCTAATGAGCTCCTGCACCTCTTTTCCTACGAAATGACCCCTGCCCACGCTCAGCAGAAGCCTGAAATTATCCGAAATATGCACCTTTGCTGAACGTCTGCAGGTAACGGCATTCTCGGTTACAGGTTTTAGGGTTATCCTGGCGGACAGCTGGTATTTCTGTTGTTTTAGTTATGCAGCACTAACCCTTTATCCACGAATTCTACCGCTTCTTTGTGGGCCCTGTCTTGCAGCTCGACTTTACAGCGGTCCTGTGAGGTAGGGAACAAACATTCCCACTTTTAGCTGTGGCAGATTTTCCGGGCTGTCTGGCCGTGGTCTTGGCATTGTAGGACCTGACGTTTCACCAGTAGCTGTGACTGGCATCCTCAGAGGTATAACACAGAAAGAGGGAGTACTCTCAGTGTCAAGGTGAGAAGAAAAAAATGGGAGGCAGGTAATTTATATCTACTCAGGAAGGTGGGGGGTAGGGCTGAGTCATTCTCTTGTAGGCGTTCCCTAGGCTGTGAAAACATGCTAATGGAGGAGCTGTCCTGAGGAGGTTCTTTTGTATATGGAATGGCTGTTTCCTGAGGAGGTTCTTTTGCATACGGATTGTTTCCTGAGGAGGTTTCCTGTTTCCTGAGGAGGTTCTTTTGCACGTGGATCGGCTGTTGAAATTCTAATCTTATCTGTAGTGTTATTGAGAGCCTTTTGTGTTTTTCAGGACAGGAAACCGTGCCCTGTTTATTTTTAAACTCTCTTCTTTGCCAAGACCACGGCCATAAAACCTGGAAAATCTACAACAGCTAATGAACTCCGGCCGTGAAAGCCTTTGACAACAAATTCCCGCTTTTGTGTTTTTATTTATTTATTTATTTTATTGACAAAATTCATATCCTGCCTCTCTGCCCTTAGAAGGGCCACCCAGGTGGCTGACAATTTTAAAAAAGAGACATGATACCATTGCACGGTGAAACCGTTATAATAAAAACACACATGATGGGGGGTGGGATATAAAAACGTGCATCATTAAAACAGCTTTTCGCAGGAGGGACTTGCTCCCAGAGATGTGCCCTGCCCAAGGCCTGCCTGGTCGTTACTTCGCTCACCCGTTAGTTCCACATGTTCCACATGGTGTTGTAGCTGATCGTCCGAAACTCAAGAACGCCCAGGGCAGATTGCAGAGGGTGTTGAGGCCAGGCCGGCCAACTTTGGAATGAGTCCCTCCTGCTGTCCCTTGAAGATTGGTTTGGTCTGCAAGCAATTACCAGGTGATGTCATTTCAACTTTGAGCAGCGCAAAGTTTCCAGTGGCCTGCTTCCACTCATGACACCTCTCTTAAAGGGACAAGACCTTTTCCCCCCCTCCTGCCCAGTCGGCAACCTGTGTTGAGAACCGTCTTGGACCACATGCAGTGTGAAAGGAAGGGAGGGAGGGCAGGGCACGAAGACCCGTCTCCGCAGGCAGGGGGACAGGGAACGATGTAGAAGTGGAATGGCCTGCCTTGGGCCAGTGGGAAACACCGGATTGTAATTTGAAACAAATATATCCCCTGGGTAACAAATGCCAGCTGTTGGAGAGGAACACGAGACTGTGCAGGATACCGCCGTCCTCTGCAAACGACTTCTTTTCCAGGCCTTGTTCTGAATGCTGAGCCAAGAAACCGCTCACGGATTTGTTTCCCGATTGAACACATGTGAACACAGATGACGGCGCCTTCTACTGCGTCGGACCCTCGGTCCACCAGTCTCAGTATTGTCTGCTCAGACTGGCAGAGGCTCTCCAGGGTCTCAGGCAGGGGTCCTTTCCACATCCTATACTGCTCAGGCCTTTTAACTGGCAGTGCCAGGGATTGAACCTGGGACATAATAACACAGGGACATAAGAAGACCCCTGTTGGATCAGACCCGTGAGGATCCATCTAGTCCAGCCTCCCGTCTCACACAGGGGCCAGCCAGTCCCTCTGGAGGGCCAGCAACAGGGCAGAGAGGCCGAGGCCTTCCCCTGAGAAGGACACCAGAAGAGCCCTGCTGGGCCAGACCAGGGAGGGTCCCTCTAGTCCAGCCTCCCGTCTCACACAGGGGCCAGCCAGTCCCTCTGGAGGGCCAGCAACAGGGCAGAGAGGCCGAGGCCTTCCTCTGATAAGGACCTCAGAAGAGCCCTGCTGGGCCAGACCAGGGAGGGTCCATCTAGTCCAACATCCTGTCTCTCACACAGGAGCCAGCTAGTTCCCCTGGAGGGGCAACAGCAGGGCACAGAGGCCGAGGCCTTCCCCTGATGTCGCCTCCTGACTCTGGGATTCAGAGGATTAGTGCCTCTGAACATGGAGGTTCCCCACAGTCACCATGGCTAGTAACAGGGCTGATTCCAATTAACTGCGCTTCTTATCCTCATGGAGCTGGGATGTGCAGCCAGGGAGACCACATCCTGGTTCACAGACATGCGGGCCCACCATACTTTGTGATTCTGTGACCCTTGATTGCGGGCAGCCCCCCGCCCCATTAAAAGAAATGGCATGGAGCACTGATTAGAGCATCTCTGCTGGGTTATGTTGGGGAAGCACTTCCATGTGCGCAAGTTACCACTGAGTGACCATACCAGCATATGCTAGCTGGAAGTTTCATGTCAATCAGCTTTGAAACACCCCCCCCAATACTGCTTCCCAAGGGGCGGGGCATTGCAGAATCACAGAGACCGAAGTGACCTAAAAAACCACCCAAGCCCCCACCCCTGCAGTGGGACCCAGACAATCTAGATTCCACTGTGAAGGCTGCAGCGGGAGAGGCATTTTGCTATAAGGGGAAGTGCTCCAGATGGCTCACGTAGGTGAGCCAAGCCGCAGACACTGCAGGGAAAACGAAGGGGAAAGGGGGAAAAAACCCTCCAGGTTGAAGTTGGAACATGAGGCGAATCCCCTCCGGGGAGCTATCCCAGAGAATCTTTCGTAGGCCTCCCGTTCCCACCCGGTTCAGTAAGGGCAGGAGATGGAAACTGGCAGGAGTCTATAGTTTCAGAGAGAGAGAGAGACAGATAGACAGAGAGAACTGTTTCAAAGTTAAAACCATTTATTGAAAATTTAAACCCATAATGCAAAAGTATTCCAGTAAGCAGCCGTTTAGCAATCATCATACAAAAAAACAACATTCCCTTTTAGGAAATCAGTGCACTTGTAAAGCACAAAAGCGGATACCCAGAATTAAACTTTGTTGGTCTTAAAGGTGACACTGGAGTCAAACTTTAATTCCCCAGGTGGTTTAAAAATAAAAGCTAATTGGAGTCCACAGCCTGAAGCCAGAAGTGCTGCAGTCCACTTTGTTACCTCAACGTCCGCCCCCCCCGTCATGCTCCTCCATGCGCAAACCGGGCCTGAGTTATGGAGAAGACCACTGTCCTCCAGCACCAGGCCCTGGCAAAAAAGGAAAGGGAAGAAGGGGAAAAGAGGGCAAGGACTGCAAACAGTTAAATAAAGCGACTACAGGAATGGCAAGCTTGGCTTAACAGCAGACGCCACTGGCACTTGCTCTGTTCAGCCTCCAGAAAAGAGAACAGGGTGCCGTATTCGAAGTTGAATTTGAGGAAGCTGTGGGCGCAACAAGCCTGAAAAGAAGAAGAAGAAGAAGAAGAAGAAGAAGAAGAAGAAGAAGAAGAAGAAGAAGAAGAAGAAGAAGAAGAAGACGAAGAAGAAGAAGAAGAAGAAGAAGAAGAAGAAGAAGAAGCAGCAGCAGCAGCAGCAGCGGATGCATGTGGAAGGGGAGCTGTGCATAGATGGATGATTGGTCTGAAGTTGGTGCTTTAAGGTCGACCATTTTTGTTATGATCCCCCCCCCAAGGGAGGTGGTGACAGGCTGAAGCCGACAGGGTAGTGCTGTTAACCAGGTGCAGTGAATGCAGGTTCCACCCATATACAGCATACCCTACATTTTTATTCTTCATAACTGCACTGAATAGTTCTCATGTGACATTCAAGATACGTGCAGATGGACAGGAGACTGAAACCCCACATCTATCCCGGTCCTGGCCCCTGGTTGCATTCACAAAGTGAACGCATGCATACAGATAGGTGTATATGCACGTACATGCAGGTTGTAGATGCATTCACTCTAATGTGCGATCGGGGTTGTGGCTTTCCTGAGGCCAGAGAGGGAGTCCGTGCAGCCCAGTCTTCCAAGATGTCAGCTTCGGTCAGCCTCAGTCCCAGGAATTTGGTTTCAGCTTCTAGCTCCCTTCATGCCAATGCTTTCTCGTTCTTCTTCTTTCTTTCTTTTTTTTTTGGAAATTTATTTTCATTTTCCACCACAAACAAAAAAACACCATATCCATTTAAAACTCATATGCATTTCAAAATAACTAGTACATCTTTCAAATTTGACATCTCTTGTCTCTTACTAACGTGTATTCAGTTCTAATTTATCTTTTTCATCTTCAGCCAGTCATAGATTATTTTCCATCTGTCCCCAAAAAGTTCCTCTGGCTTATTTTGTAGTATTATATTTAATTTATCCATTTCAGCTATCTCAAGC
This sequence comes from Gekko japonicus, assembly GCF_001447785.1. Lineage (NCBI taxonomy): Eukaryota > Metazoa > Chordata > Lepidosauria > Squamata > Gekkonidae > Gekko > Gekko japonicus. The sequence goes on along the minus strand of NW_015166613.1, from coordinate 1,197 downwards.
ATCTTATTTTTGAGTTCTCTTATAGATGGTATCCTTTTTGATTTCCATCGCCTTGCTATCAAAATTCTGGCTGCCGTTAAAATATATACAATTATCTGTGTATGAATTTTTATTTTATCCGGTATCATATTAAGTAGCCATATTTCTGGCTCTAATGGCATATTTATTTTTGTAACATCTAGAAGGATTTTAGCATTTCCCCCCCCAGAATATCTGGATTTTGTCACACCTCCACCATATGTGAAGGTATGATCCCAAATGTTCGATACTTTCGGGAAACATTTTGCCATTTTAACAGGAGTCCAATGCCACCTATAGAACATTTTGTATATGTTTTCCTTGTACGGCGTGGCTCTCATAAATGTTAATGATTTCCATGTTTTAGTCCATTGATTTGCTTCTATTGGGTGGCCAATCTCTTTTATCCAGCCTAACATAGAGGTTTTTATAGTTTCTTCTCGTAGGAAATCCTCTATCAATATGGTATAAAGTTTCTGAATAAGTTTATCGCTGGAGGATAACCAGATTTTATCAAATTCGTTTAAACTAGTATAGAATCCTGTTTTTTTATCTTCATTATATCTTGATTTTAATACTTCCCCCCCCACCAGGACAGTTTTATGTTTTGTTTTGATAAAGCCTCATCTGTTTTTAATTGGGTATTGTATATAGCTTTTATCATTGTGTAAATTTTATTCCCACATTCCCAAACAGAAAATTCTTGTAACATATAATCCTAATTAATATTATTAAATGCTTTTTCCGTGTCTAAAAGTGTTAATATCATCGGTTTTCCCAGATGCAGTTCATAATATTCTAATACGTTGATTACATTTCTATTATTTTGTATTCTCCTTTTAGGTAAGAATCCTGATAGATCTTTATGTATTATATGAATTAAAACCTTCTTCAATCTATTAGCCAATTTTTTTGCAAATAATGTATAATCTGTGTTTAATATAGAGATAGGTCTATAATTTTTTATTTCGTCTTCCTTCGATTTAGGTTTATGAATCAAGGTTATTATAGCTTCGTTCCATGAAGTAGGAATTTTGTTTGATTTTGGGATGTTTTGTATTAACTCTTTAAATGGTTCCAATATCTGATCTTCAAATGTTTGATAAAACTCTGTAGGAATACCATCTGATTCCGGGTTTTTTTGTTTTTTCCCATTTTGTATCGCTTCTGTTATTTCAC
>NW_015166612.1:29304-45961 GCF_001447785.1 Gekko japonicus | reverse complement strand
GTTGGGTTGGAAATATATTTGGCCTTTCAAGGTCCGTAAAATCTTGAATGACGTTGCCAAGCTTTGTTTCAGTAACCAGAAATAATATGGCCACTCTGCATTGGCGTAAACACAGCCATACCCTGGGACTGTAACAGAAGATGACACAGTCATCTGGTGCTTCTTAGGCATGTCAAGCTATTTAACTCTGTCTTCACAAAGCCAACACCAGCTTGTGATATGAAGCATTGGTCCACAGCTGAAGTTGCAACTAGTTCCAGCATACCAAACAAAGTTCCAAAGACTTGGGGGTGGGGAAATGAACCTGAAAAATCTTTAAACTCTCTATTCATAATCCTTACATTTTAAAATGGAAAGCTGGGTTTTACTTCTAATGCCTCTGCAGTGTAGCACTTAATATTTTTAGCCAGTTCCAACCCACTGATTTCAGTAGACTGATATTTCTTTTTGACTAAAGAGCTGAAATGAAGTTGGAGAACCAATTCTCAATTTTCCCCTCTCCCTTAACACTAAATAATATATATGTTGGAATTCTCTACAGAGGGATGGGTTTTTTAAAAAATCTGCCCTGCCAAGCCTGCTTCTACTTCTAATTTAATGTTCCGGAGTGGGGCTTTTATTAGATGAAGGATTCCCTCTACTTATTCAGTATACGGCGCTCGATTCTGTATGGCTTCCGCATGCAGGGCCGGCTCTATCACTAGGCCTGCTAGTATCTCGCCTAGGGTGGAGATACTAGCAGGGAGCCAATTCCCTGCTGCCGCCCCCACCAAAGCCCCCACCCTGCCCAAAGCCACCCGCTGCTCCTTTCGTCGCGGTGGCGGCACGGCGGCAGCACGCATGCTGCTCTGCGCCGGCCGCTGTGTGCCCTTGCCAGCTCCTGGGGAGTGCTCAGTGGACTGCCCGGAAGGGGGCGTGGAGCCTCTGGAGCCCGCCCGCCTGCCCCCTTCCCACGTGCAAAAGCGCCCCGGGGCTCCGCAGCTGCTTGCCAAATCGGGCTTCCGCAGCAGGGACCGGGGGGGCGAGGCTGACTGGACCTTCGGGGCTGGCTCTCAAACCAGGTAGGGGATGGGCCGAGGGGCCTCCGGCCTCCTCCTTAGCAAAAAAGCCACCTGCTACAGGTGGGCAGGCAGGCAGGAGGAGGCGGCGGGGAACGAAGCCCTCTCTCGGCTTCTGGGACCCAGCTGGGAGGTCTCGAGGCCCTACCAGGAGGTTGGCATCTGATGGGGGATGCCACGAGGCAGCCTGGTCTAGGGTGCTGAAACCCCTTGGGCTGGCCCTGGTTGTGAGCGAGCGATTTGGCCGCTGCATAAATTAGTTGGCTCTGGAGCCCTCCTTCCTGAGCTAAGACAAGAATGGGTGAGCCGGAGGCTAAAAAACTGAGCTAGCTCATACTAACTCAGCTTAGAGGGAACACTGCCTAGAATCTAGACTAGGGGTGTCGAACTCATTTGTTATGAGGGCCAGATCTGACATAAATGAGTCCTTGTTGGGCCGGGCCACGTGTGTCATAAAATGTAATGCCAGATTAAGGTTAAGGTTCCCTTGCTCGAAACCCAGTTGAATCCGACTCTAGGGTTGCGGTGCTCATCTCTGTTTCAAAGCCGAAGAGCCAGCGCTGTCCGAAGACGTTTCCGTGGTCATGTGGCCGGCATGACTAAACACCAAGGCGCACGGAACGCTGTTCCCTTCCCACCGAAGTGGTACCTATTTATCTTCTTGCAATTTCTTGCTTTCGAACTGCTAGGACACAGACACAAAGGGTTTTTTAAAAATTAAAAGAACATGCTTAGAACATGAGCACCCTTGCAATATTTTGTTTATTTAACAGTGTCTGATAACGGGCACCTCTTGCTCTGAATTATGGCATCAAAATGTCTGTGCTGTTGCAATCTTGAGTATGCTGTTCAGGTGTGTATCTGTAAGCTGCAAACCTACGATGACGCAGGAGCAGCAGAACTGGAAGAATTGAAAGAAGCAGCAGAAGACAGCCAGTTCCACTGCGGGCCTGAGAGAAGCCCTCCGGGGGCCTCGTCCGGCCCCCAGGGCGCATGTTTGGCACCCGTGATCTAGACTGTCTGGAAAGTGTGCAGGGCGTTCGTTGCCTGCCTTCCGTTGTCCTTTTAACCTGACCCACTCCAGTTGACTTTTCCGCCTCTCCCTCAAACAAACCACTGTGAGACATATACCCACAGATTAGGTTATACGTTGCTGGAGGGAAGGAAAGATCAGAAGGAGGTGGGGCAGAAGCTACACCAAAGCCTCAGAGGGAAATTTTGAAAGCTTGATTGAGAACAATGTTCCCTCTAAGCTGTAGAGTCTTGTGAGCCAAAATTCCACTTTGTGAGCTACTGGCATTAAAGTTGTGAGCAAGCCACTTGGCTCTACTGCATGAATCAGTTTGCTCTGGAGCCCTCCTTCCTGGGCTAAGACAAAAATGTGTGAGCCAGTGGCTAAAAAACTGTGAGCTAGCTCACACCAACTCAGCTTAGAGGTAACACTGATTGAGAACTGAGCTCTCTCTAACCAGGCAGCCAACATGAAAGTACTCATGTTAAAGTAGCATAAGGTGAATGACCCAAGGTCACCCCAGCAGCTGCATGTGGAAGAGGAGTGGGGAATCAAACCCGGTTCTCCCAGATTAGAGTCCGTGCACCAAACTGGCTATCGCCTTCCCTTCCTCTCCCCACAACCGTCACCCGCCGAGGTAGGTGGGGCTGAGAGAGCTCTGAGAGAGCTGTGCCTGACCCAAGATCACCCAGCTAGCTGCATGTAAAACAGTGGAGAATTGAACCCGGTTCTCTAGAGTGTGCTGCTCTTGACCACTGTACAACACTGGCTCTCAAGAGAGATGGGGGAGCTGCAGATACGCTGGGGGCAATGCTCCCTCTAAGCTGTCGAGTCCTGTGAGCAAAAATTCTACTTTCTGAGCTACCGACATTACAGTTGTGAGCAGGTTATTTGGCCACGACATAATTTAATTTGCTCTGGAGCCCTCCTTCCTGAGCTAAGACAAAAATGCGTGAGTTGGAGGCTAAAAAACTGTGAGCTGGCTCACACTAACACAGCTTAGAGGGAACACTGATTGACACACTTCTGTAAAGTTTGTGCTGCCAGATGTAATTGACATGTCGCCGCAGTTTAAGAAGAAGAAGAGGAGATTGGATTTATCCCCCGCCCTTCACTACCCGAAGGTGTCTCAGAGTGGCTTACAAACTCCATTTCCCTCCCCCTCCCCACAACAGACACCCTGTGAGGTAGGCGGGGCTGAGAGAGCTCTGACAGAAACTGCTCTTTTCCAAGGACAGCTCTTATCAGAACTGCAGCTTGCCCAAGGTCATCCAGCAGCTGCAAGTGGAGGAGTGGGGAATCAAACCCAGTTCTCCCAGATTAGAGTCCGCGCCCTTAACCACGACACCAGACTGGCTCTCTACACCAAAATTCACACTTATCTACACCAGAATGCACACCTCTACACCAAAATGCACACTAAATTTGGTAATTGGCATATCATTGTCGTGCGATGCTGATATACCAATTATCAACTTTTTTAAAAAAAAGCCCCAAATGACCTTCCAGTGACCCGGCAAGTACATTGTGTGGGAAACTCCCACGAGGATGCTCTGTTGCATAAGCACTTGTGGCGCCGACAACAGGCACATGGAAAACAATTGCGGTGTGGGATGTGGCCCCTGAATATTTTGGGTGTGTTTTTGGAGAGCTGACAGACTCTGTGTCACCTCGGTGTCTTTTTCACTGTATCCGAGGAAGCGTGCGTGCACACGGAAGCTCACGCCTTGAATAATCCTTTGCGGGTCTTAATGGTGCCACCGGACTCCAACTTTGTCCTACCGCTTCGGACCCACACGGCTACCTACCTGGATCTGTGTGTCGCCCGTGGCCCTCTTTCCCTCTCGCCCACTTCTTTCGCTGACAACTCAGATATCTCCAATCCAGCAAATGAGTTTATGATGCAACTTCTGTTGGGACACGGCCCTTCCGAGAGATCAGCTTCGCTCCTTCCCATTTGCAAGGCTGTTTGAGTCTCCTCTCTCCTCCAATACGTAACTCATTAAGTCAAACATGCTCCCGTGGCTGCCGCACGAGCTGGCCAAATTCTGCAGGGGTGTCTGGTCACGCAAGCCCGTTACGGGCGACCCAACTGGGTCTTGCGGGCACCTTCGACGCTTCCAGATAAGCGCCGTCCTGCCCGCTTGGTTTGTGCTACGGATAAAGCAGGGGTGTCAAACATGCAGCCCGGGGGCCGGATGAGGCCCCCGGGGGCAGGGCCGGCCCCAGCTTATTTTGCACCCTTCTGGTGCCCCCCCCCCCGGTGCGCCCACCAATTTTCAAAAATAAATGCATTTTATTTATGCATTCAATTTAGGAAGAATGAAAAACACAAATAATCAAGAAACTTCCAGAGTACGGGCCCGGGTTCAGTTTGGCGCCCCAAAGGGCCATCTCGCTCTAGGCAATCGCCTAGTTCGCCTAGTGAGTGAGCCGGCCCTGCCCGGAGGGCTTCTGTCAGGCCCGCACTGGAACTGGCTGTCTCCTGCTTCTTCTTCCAGTTCTGCTGCTGCTGCGTCATCGTAGGTTTGCAGCTTACAGAGACACACCTGAACAGCCGTACTCAGGATGGCAGCAGCACAGACATTTTGATGCAATAATTAAAAGCAAGAGGTGTCAGTTATCAGACACTGTTAAATAAACAGAACATTGCAAGAGTGCTAATGTTTTAAGCATGTTTTTATTTTAAGTTTTAAAAAATCATCCGTTTGCGTTTGTGTCCTTTATAAAGTTTATGTCTCCGCTACCGGGCATTAGGAGCTGCGGTGGCTCAAGTGGTTAAGACGCTGAACTGCAGGCTATGGAAGGTCGGTAGTTCAGCAGTTCGAGACCCGGGTGCCGCATGACGGAGTGAGCTCCCGTCTCTAGTTCCAGCTCCTGCCAACCTAATAGTTCGAAAGCAAGAAATTGCAAGTAGATAAATAGGTACCACTTCGGTGGGAAGGTAACAGCGTTCCGTGCGCCTTGTTGTTTAGTCACGCCGGCCACATGACCATGGAAACGTCTTCGGACAGCGTTGGCTCTTCGCCTTTGAAACGGAGATGAGCACCGCAACCCTAGAGTCGGATTCGACTGGCTTTCGAGCAAGGGAACCTTTACCTTTACCTTACCGGGCATTACCTTTTATGACATGCATGGCCCGGCCCAACAAGGACTCATTTATGTCAGATCTGGCCCTCATAACAAATGAGTTCAACACCCCTGGGAGAAAGGGCCTTCAGAGGCAGATGTCAATCAGTGTCTCCCTCCGTACACAGATAAGCAAGGCCATGATGGTGGAAAGGAAATGTCCATAGATCGTTTCTTTAAAGAGACAGAGAGAAAGAGACGATGCTAGCAATCGATCGAGGTTTGCAAAACTGTGTTCTGAAGAAACCCACAAAGTAAGGGAAGTTTCGGGTATGTTGTAGGGCTGTCTTTCGGCTATGCTCCTGCAGAGTGCAGGGGGTTGGACTAGATGACCTGCAGGGTCCCTCCCAACTCTAACATTCTATGATTCTGTGAGCCACTGCTGAAGAGACATTTTGGGAAATGTCCTGTGGAGTTTCAAACAGCACGGCCGTAGAGTTTTACTGTTATGACCCTGTCAACAACCTCCAAGGGGCTCTCTCCGCAGATTTTATACGGCAGACTTTCTCCTTTAGTACTGGAATGGGCTCAGATATAAAACTTACGACAGGGTGGGTTTCGCATGAGTTCCTGCAGTCTCAGACTGGTGGAAGTCAGGTGCCCAAATTCCGTTTCTGCTCTAGAGTCGTCCCCACGGGGAGCAATAATCATAGAAATACACAGTTCAACACAGGCCTGCCATTTTTGGCCGCAGTTGTGTGGCGTCCTAACTTTGTGTGGAAGAAATATTAAACATGAGAGTGGACCGGATGCGATCCAGCTGTGAGTCTCCAGCCTGACGATTCCCAGATCTTCTTCCCACACTTAGCTATTCTTCCTCCGCTTTTGGTTACTTTTTAAGGGCCGCGGTGGCTCAGAGGTTAAGTCGCTGAGCTGCAGACTGGAAGGTTGGCAGTTCGAGACCCGAGTCCCGCGTGACGGAGTGAGCTCCCGTCTCTGGCCCCAGCTCCTGCCAAACTAGCAGTTCAAAAGCAAGAAACTGCAAGTAGATAAAGAGATACCGCTTCGATGGGAAGGTAACAGCGTTCCGTGTGCCTTGGCGTCTAGTCATGCCGGCCACATAGCCATGGAGATGTCTTCGGACAGCGCTGGCTCTTTGGCTTGGAAACGGAGATGAGCACCGCCCCCTAAAGTTGGATCCGACTGGCTTTCGAGCAAGGGAAGCCTTTAACATTACCTTTTAAATGTGGGCAAACGAGGTAGTTAAGGGTCAATCAGAAAGATGTCAAGGGATTTACAGCTATTCCAGGTTTTCCAGTGGCGGTCAAGAACCACCTACATTTCCAGCCTGCAAACTGTTTCTTAGAATCGTAGTACTTCTGTTAAACTATGATTAAACTGTGATGTTTGTATCTCTTTTAAAAAACCCGGATGCTAATCCGTCAGGGCTGGGCTAACGAAAGAATAACGGTCTTCCCTTGAGCTATCCAAATTCCGTGCTAAAAACAGCTGGATTGTGCAACCTGCAATATTTCTTTTTTTTCTTTTCTTTTCTTTTAATACGTTACATTTATTCTGCTTTGGCGAGCTACATGGAGGGTCGGAAAGTTATGCAGGGCTCTGAATTCTTGCCCGATTGCTGGAAATCCTATCCAGCCCCCATTGTGGCGTTTGACTCTGCTGACATACTGGGCAGGCTGTCTTGGTGCCCCTTTTGTGTGTTTATTATCCTCCAAGAATAATCATAGAATCATAGTGTTGGAAGGGACCTCCAGGGTCATCTAGTCCAACCCCCTGCATAAAGCAGAAAATTCACAAATGCCTCCCAAACACAACCCAGGTGACCCCTGCTCCATGCCCAGAAGAGGACAAAAAACCTCCACGATCTCCGGCCAAACTGGCCTGGAGAAAAACTACTTCCTGACCTACATGTTGAAGCTGGTTTGTAAGGGTTTCTTTGCTCAGTGGCTGTTTAAATTAAAATATTTATAGCCCGCCTTTCCCATAGCTGAAGGTGGCTTACAAATTCAATTTTAGAAAACCCAAATACAATAAAACTCCAAACTTATCCTAGAATCATAGAAGCAGAGTTGGACGGGACCTCCAGGGTCAACTAATCCAACCCCCTGTACAAAGCGGGAAATTCACAAATACCTCCCCACACACACACTGATGCCCAGAAGATGACAAAAAAAACCCCTTCCAGGATCCCCGGCCAAACCAGCCTGGAGAAAAATGGCTTTCTGACCCCAAAGTGTCAATCGGCATGTCCCTGGTCGTGTCAGAAAGAGCCACGAGAACTAAGTGAGGCAACCCTTCCTGCCCTCCCTTCTTGTGATCTGCCCAAGCTTGTGAGTTAAAGTGCTATCTTGTCACTTCTGACTTCTCATAGAATCATAGAATATTAGAGTGGGAAGGGACCCTGCAGGTCATCTAGCCCAACCCCCTGCACTCTGCAGGAGCATAGCTGAAAGATAGCCCTACAACATACCCGAAAGAGGGTCATCCGGCCTCCGCTTGAAAACGTCCAGCGAAGGAGCACCGGCCACCTCCCGAGGCAGACTGTTCCACTGCTCAACCACTCTGACAGTCAGGAAGTTTCTCCTGATATTTAGCCGGTATCGACTCCTTTGTAATTCCCACCCATTCGATCTAGTTTTGGGAGCTGTGGTGGCTCAAGTGGTTAAGACGGTAGTGGAAGGTTGGTCGTTCAGCAGTTCGAGAGCCGAGTGTGCCGCATGACGGAGTGAGCTCCCGTCTCTAGTTCCAGCTCCTGCCAACCTAGCAGTTCGAAAGCAAGAAATTGCAAGTAGATAAATAGGTACCACTTTGGTGGGAAGGTGACAGTGTTCCGTGCACCTTGGTGTTTAGTCATGCCGGCCACATGACCACGGAAATGTCTTCGGACAGCGCTGGCTCTTGGGCTTTGAAACGGAGATGAGCACCGCAACCCTAGAGTCGGATTCGACTGGCTTTCGAGCAAGGGGACCTTTACCTTTACTTTAGATCTAGTCTTGCAATGCAGAGCAAGAGAGAATAGATCTGCTCCATCATCCACATGACAGCCCTTCAGATACTTGAAGACTGTAATCGTAAGAACATAAGAGATACCAATGTTGGATCAGGCCAAAGGCCCATCCAGTCCAACACTCTGTATCCCACAGTGGCCAGAAATACCAGGTGCCATCAGGAGGTCCACCAGTGGGGCCAGGACATTAGAAGCCCTCCCACTGTTGACCCCCCCCCAGCACCAAGATGACAGAGCATCACTTGCCCCAGAGTCCCTATCTATATCTTGTGGCTAATAGCCACTGATGGACCTCTGCTCCATATGCTTATCCAATTCCCTTTTGAAGCCGTCCATGCTTGTAGCCGCCACCACTTCCTGTGGCAGTGAATTCCAAGTGTTAATCACTCTTTGGGTGAAGAAGGACTTCCTTTTATCCGTTCTAACCCGACCGCTCAGCAATTTCATGGAGTGCCCACGAGATCTTGTATGGTGAGAAAGGGAGAAAAGTACCTCTTTCTCTACCTGCTCTTTCCCATGCATAATCTTATAAACCTCAATCATGTCACCCCTCAGCTGTCGTTTCTCCAAGCAAAAGAGCCCCAAGCGCCTTAACCTTTCCTCATAGGGAAAGTGTTCCCTATGTGTCCCCTCTAAGCCTTCTCTTTCCCAGGCTAAACAGACCCAACTCTTTCAGCCTTTCCTCCTAAGACTTGGATTCTTATGGTGACCCTATGAATTAACTGTCCTGACCTGGATACCCTTGGCTAGCCCAGTCGTCCCACATCTGGGAAGCTAAGCAGGGTCGGCCGTGGTCAGTATTTGGAAGGGAGGCCGCCACGGAATATCGGGGCTGTGATGCGGAGGCGGGCGATGGCAAGCCGCCTCCCAACATCTCTTGCCTTGGAAACCCAAATAAAATAGTCATCATGTTCTCCAAAGCGTCCTATCGTTGCAAACTGAGGGCCTTTCTGGCTTCCTTGGTTCAGTCTTGATTCTGTCTTCCTCTTTTCCTGCTGGCTTCAGCTTTTCCTAGCGTGATTGTCTTTTCTGGGGACTCTTGTCTTCCCACAACGTGGCCGAAGTACGATAGCCTCCGTTGAGTTATTTTAGCTTCTAGAGAGACTTCAGCCTTCATCGGGACTAGAAACTTGCTTCTTCTTTTTTAAAAAAAGCAAGCAAGTGGAACTGGTCCTCCGGGTGTCCCACACGATGCTCTTCCTGCATTTAATCAAAATAAGGTGGGATAGATTCGGTGAAGGCGTTCCATCGATAGCCAAGCCAGGCCTAAATAGAGGAGAAGAAGAGGAGGAGGAGGAGGAGATTGGATTTATACCCCGCCCTTCACTCGGAGTCTGAGAGCGTCTTCCAATCTCCTTTCCCTTCCCCTTCCCACAACAGACACCCTGTGAGGTAGGTGGGGCTGAGAGAGCTCTGAGAGAACTGACTGACAGAAGAAGAAGAGGAGGAGGAGGAGATTGGATTTATACCCTGCCCTTCACTACCCAAAGGAGTCTCAGAGCGGCTCACAATCTCCTTTCCCTTCCCCTCCCCACAACAGACATCCTGTGAGGCAGGTGGGGCTGAGAGAGCTCTGACAGAAACCGCGCTTTTTCAAGAACAGCTCTGAGAGAACTGTGGCTTGCCCAAGGTCATCCAGCCAGGTGCAAGTGGAGGAGTGGGGAATCAAACCCGGTTCTCCCAGATTAGAGTCCGTGCACTTAACCACTACACCAAACAGAAGAAGAGGAGGAGGAGGAGATTGGATTTATGCCCCGCCCTTCACTCGGAGTCTCAGAGTGTCTTCCAATCTCCTTTCCCTTCCCCTCCCCACAACAGACACCCTGTGAGGCAGGTGGGGCTGAGAGTGAGCTCTCTCGAGGACTGTCCTTATGAGAACAGCTCTGGCAGAACTGTGGCTTGCCCCAGGTAATCCAGCAGCTGTAAGTGGAGGCGTGGGCGATCAAACCCGGTTCTCCCAGATTAGAGTCCGCGCACTTAAGTACTACAACTAACCGTCCTCTGCAGATCTTTAACCTCTCGCCATCATTTTAATTTGCAGCGAAATGTGGAGCGTGCGGTCCCGGGTACAAAACTCCCCTGGAAGCGATGAAAGGTAAGGGGGGGGGTCTCCTTTGGTTCGTGGGCTCTGAATATTTTTGCCCTGTGCCCAGCTTTTGAGGCTCACAGAGCAAGAGGGCCACAGATTCATTGGGATTTTTTGAACAGGAATCTAAGTGGGGGGGGGGGGTTTCCCTTTATGCTCAGCTGAAATGGGTGGTTGCCACAGACTGTTACAGGAAGAAGAGGGGGAGGAGGAGGAGGAGATTGGCTCTATACCCCGCCCTTCACTACCCAAAGGAGTCTCAGAGCGGCTGACGATCTCCTTTCCCTTCCCCTCCCCACAACAGACACCCTGGGAGGCAGGTGGGGCTGAGAGAGCTCTTTCGAGGACAGCTCTCGAGAGAACTGCTCCTGAGAGAGCTTGTGACTGACCCAAGGTCACACCAGCAGCTGCATGTGGAGGCGTGGGGGAATCAAACCCGGTTCTCCCAGATGAGAGTCGATTCTCCAAACCACGGCACCATGCTGGCTCAAGCCTTGTCTCAGATCTGTGACTGAGCTCCGGAGGCGTTTGGGTTGCCGGAACGGAGGGTTGGATCCCGATGGAACCCCTCCTCTTCCTGCTGGATGCCAAGGTGGGGAGGAAGGAGGGAGTCGTCTGTTTTGTTGAACTTCGGAGGGGGGGGGTTCACCAGAGGGAAGTGGGGTCGCCACCTCTGGATTGGGAACTTCCTGGAGATTTGGGGGTGGAGCCTGGGTTTGGGAAGGGGAAGGGAAGACTTTGTGGCGTTACACCCAAATGAGTATACGTTATACCTTTCCCCTCCCCACACCCTCCCCTCACCAGCTCTGCCCCCCAAATCTCCAGGGATTTCCCAACCTGGAGCTGGCAATCCCACTAGGGGGAGTTGGATAAACCTTTGGCCCACACCTTTAAGCCTGCCTATCTTTGTACTTCTAAAGGGGAGTGAAAAGTATGCAGACGGAGTGATTTCAGCAAAGCGTACTTTATTCAATCCGGAACAAGACGACTTTGGCCGGCTCGCAGGCCGGCTTATATCCCCCGAGAAACTGCCACCCAAAACACACAGCCCACTTCCCAATAGGTTATTTACAGTGGCCGAGAGTCCCATAGGCTCTCGGCTGGGAACCTAGCCCCCTGATTGGAGCGGGCTAGGATCCGCATAGTCTATTGTCTCTTGGAGCCAAGCTCTGCGTTTGTCTCTGGACTTGTCTGGACTGGATACATTCCAGGGAGAAACTTGCTTTTGAACCCAGACCCGGTTCCCCAACCTTTGCCTTTTCTGCATTCCCTCGTAGAAGTACTGGATCCGCGTCCAGGAGCACCTTAAAGACTTCACAAGATATTTCAGGGTGTGAGCTTCCGAGAGTCGAAGCTCCGTACCCCTCCAGGATCTTGTTGGTTTCTAAGGTGTTGCTGGACCTGAACATCGCTCTTCCTCATAGCTTCGTGAGTGGCAAGGGTGGGACACTATCACTTAAGAATGGAAGAGAACAGAAGAGCCAGTGTCGGATCAGGCCAATGGCCCCTCCAGTCCAACGCTCTGAGGAATTTCACATTACCCCTTTTAACCCGTTTTGAAGCCGTTTTTGATCCGCCGTGGAGTAAACCGGTATAGGGCTGCCATTTCACACATGGCTTTCCCCTTCCGGTAAAGAGCTGGATCTGGTTTGCCATTTCAGACTGCACCGCTTTTTCCCAGCCATTTTTCGCCCGTGCGGGCGATCTCTGGCTTTTTTTTTTTTTGAACGTTCGCTTTAGAGCGCTATAGCACTATAGCACTATAACAAAACACTCCAGGCATTCCAATGGGGTTGATATAATGCTGTTCCATTATAGCGTTATAGCGCTATAATGCTATAAAGCAAACGTTAAAAAAAAAAGCCGGAGATCGCCCGCGCGGGCAAAAAACGGCGGGAAAAAGCGCATCGGAACCGGGAGAGGAAACTGGAGACTTCTTGGAAGCGGTTGACAGGTAAAACGCTTCAGCCCCGTTTCCTAAACAGGACAGAAGTGTTTGTGTCTGAAATTACAAATATATTCCGGTAGGGAAACGGTTCTAAAACGGTTCGGTCTGAAATGACAGACCAGAAACCGTTTGGGAACCGTTCCTCTTCTGGATTATATCGTCTGTCTGAAATTCCTCAGAGAGATTCCTGTCTTTCCTCTTCCGGAATATATCGTCTGTCTGAAATTCCTCTCTGTCTCACACAGTGGCCAAAAATACCAGGGGCCATCAGGAGGTCTAGCAGTGGGGCCAGAACTCCAGAAGCCCTCCCACTGTGGCCCCTCAAGCACCAAGAAGACAGAGCATCACTTGCCCCAGACAGACTATTCTGTCTATACCTTGGGGCTTATAGCCACTTATGGACCTCCCCCAGACATAAGAACATAAGAGAAGCCATGTTGGGTCAGGCCAATGGCCCCTCCAGTCCACCACTCTGTGTCACACAGCAGCCAAAACCCAGGGGCCACCAGGAGGTCCACCAGCGGGGCCAGAACTCCAGAAGCCCTCCCTCTCTTGCCCCCGCCCCCCAAGCACCAAGAAGACAGAGCATCACTGCTCCAGACAGAAGAACATAAGACAGAAGCCATGTTGGGTCAGGCCAATGGCCCCTCCAGTCCAACACTCTGTGTCACACGGTGGCCAAAACCCAGGGGCCACCAAGAGGTCCACCAGCGGGGCCAGAACTCCAGAAGCCCTCCCACTCTTGCTCCCTCAAGCACCAAGAACACAGAGCATCTCTGCCCCAGACAGAGTGTTCCATCTCTACTTTCTTCCTAATAGCCACTGGTGAACCTCTGCTCCACATGCTTGACACAGAACTGCTTTTCTAAATAAAGTTCAGGAGGCACAGGTTCCTTAAGTGAGAAGAAACCGATGCGGCTTCTGTCAGGGAGCGGCACCTATAACTCGATCCTCTGGAGGGAAGCCAACACAAATAAGGAAATGCCCTCAGCTAAGAAGATTCTATTGTCTGCCAGGCACATTTGGGGCTTAGCAGAGATCAGGGTTTGGGATTTGAGTATCTCACGCATGTACTTGCCTTCTGCTGAGTCAAACCCTTGATCCATCGATGTCAGTCTTGTCTACTGAGACTGGCAGCCGCTCTCCAGGGTCTCAGGCAGAGGCCTTTCCCATCACCTCCCACCTTGTCATTTTTCACTGGAGATGCCGGGGATTGAACCTGGGACCTTCTGCATGCAAAGCAGGAAAGCCCCTAACCCTTTAACATCACCTACAACATCATCCTTTTAACTGGAGATGCTGGGGATTGAACCCGGGACCTTCTGCATGCCAAGCAGAGGCTTTTGCCACTGAGCCACAGCGCCTCTTTACAGCTCTCCAGGGTCTCAGGCGGAGGTCTTTCCCATCACCTTTTGCCTGGTCCTTTTAACTGAAGATGCTGGGGATTGGACCCGGGACCTTCTGCATGCCAAGCAGAGGCTTTTGCCACTGAGCCACAGCGCCTCTTTACAGCTCTCCAGGGTCTCAGGCGGAGGTCTTTCCCATCACCTTTTGCCTGGTCCTTTTAACTGAAGATGCTGGGGATTGGACCCGGGACCTTCTGCATGCCAAGCAGAGGCTTTTGCCACTGAGCCACAGCGCCTCTTTACAGCTCTCCAGGGTCTCAGGCGGAGGTCTTTCCCATCACCTTCTGCCTGGTCCTTTTAATGGGAGATGCCGGGGATTTACCCTGGGACCTTCTGCATGCAAAGCAGGAAAGCCCCTAACCCTTTAACATCACCTACAACATCATCCTTTTAACTGGAGATGCTGGAGATTGAACCTGGGGCCTCCTGAAGGCCTCCTGCTGTTGGGTGTGGCCTGTTATGCTAATGAGCTCCTGCTGGGCGTGGCCAACTTGGGAGCCAGCCGGAACTCCGTTCCTGTGCGTTCCTGCCCAAAAATAGCCCTGAAGGTATATATTGTTCTTTAGGTTTTTCTGTCAATGTACTATAATCAATAAGATACGCCAGGGTCTTTATTGTATATTTAAGTATATGATTTAAACGAAAATATGAAGACATAGTAACACATCAGAATTGCGTGTTGTGTTTGAATGTGGTGTTTTCCCACGTTTGCTCGGCCTTGCCGTGTTTCCCGCGTGTCTGTTGACCCTCCAGGTGGAGCCTGGAGATATCCCTGAATCACAACCTGGTCCCCAGACTGCAGAGATCAGTCCCCCTGGAGAAAATGGCTACATTGGAGGGTGGACTCTATGGCATTGTGCCCCACGGAGGTCTTTCCTCTCCCCAAACCCTGCCTTTCACAGGTTCCACTCCCCAAATCCCCAGGAATTGCCTGACCTGGAGTTGGCAACCGTAGGCACATAGGCCAAACCTGGACCTTGGGGAATCTTCTCATTTTCGGTAATGGGAGTCTTCTCTACTGGCAGGGAAAGGGGGTGGGCTTTGGCCCTTTCTCCCACCCGCTGCAGACGCCCACTTCGTGTTCCGTCCTGTTTGTGAGGGTCCCCCGAGCCTCCAGGAGTAGAATTGGGGGGCGGGGTCTCAGTGGGCTGGAGGAAGGAGAGGGGAACGGCCGTTCTGCAATCTCTGTGCCACTTGCAGTCCATTGTATACATAAGTTCCTGTCTGGCCCCACCAAATTTTCACGCGAGGAAGGATAAAAACGAAACGCCGTAAGAAAAGGCCTCGTTTCGGCGTTTCCGGCCAGCAGGGGTCATTTCCTGCAGGAGCGCACAGGAGCGGAGCTCCGGCAGTAAAGGGCCCAGGGGGCGGGCACATGCAACCAAGCCCCACCCCCTGCTCCCAGCAGCCCTCAGTCAGAGCAAGAAGCAGCCAGGTAAGCTGCAGAGCACCCACCCTGGGCCCCTGGTCCAAAACAGTCCAGTGGCACATTTAAGACCAAGTTTTATTCAGGTACAAGCTCTCCCTCTTCTGCGAGGGCAGATCTGCACGTTCACCCCCCCAATAGCTAGCAATCCAA
The DNA here is from genome assembly GCF_001447785.1 of Gekko japonicus. Taxonomy (NCBI): domain Eukaryota; kingdom Metazoa; phylum Chordata; class Lepidosauria; order Squamata; family Gekkonidae; genus Gekko; species Gekko japonicus. The sequence goes on along the minus strand of NW_015166612.1, from coordinate 30,775 downwards.
AACAGTCCAGTGGAGCCTGAGCGGTGGGCGTGGCCTTCTGACACACTTCCGGTGATGCCAGGGGGTGTGGCATATGCAAATAAGTTATGCTAATGAGTTTTGCTAATGAGCTCCTGCACCTCTTTTTCTACGAAATGACCCCTGCCGGCCAGCGAGATTTATTTTGTGGACGTGGGAGAGGTCATTCAAAGACTATGAGCCGTGATAGCTAAGTGGAACCTCCATGTTTAGAGGCAGCATACCCCTGAATACAGGTTACTGGCTTGGCCTACTACAGAGGAGTCTTTGCCACGCGTGTCCCTGCCTGTGGGCCTTTGGGGGCGTCTGATTGGCCACTGAGAGACACAGGACGTTGGGCCAGACAATCCATTGGTTGGGATCCCGAGAGTCTGGAACAAAGGTGCCCAAACTGTTCGAGCCTGTGGGCACCTGTGGAATTCTGACTCAGCGTGACCACAAAATGGCTGCCGCGGGAGGTGAAGCTGGCCACAAAATGGCTGCCACGGGAGGCGGAGCCAGCCACAAAATGGCTGCCGCAGCTTGTCTTCAGTCACACAGTGAAGATCCTTCTGCTGTGGTGGTAGCTGCACAGCCAATAAAAAAAATGTGCACAGCCAATCCAATCTCCAGTGGCCAATCAGAAGCCTCGTTGGGCAGATGATGTGTCTGGCCCTGCTCTAGCAGTTGGCCATTCTCACGTCCCAAGAAAAAGCGGTTGTTTTGTCTTCCTTGACTGCTTATACAAGATCTTTGCTTTCCGGAAGGTCCCAGAGAAGAGATTGTGTACCTGCCCTGTATCTACAGGAACACTGGAATCCAGAAGCCGGACTACTTAGCCACGGTTGACGTGGACCCCAAGTCTCAGAACTACTGCCAGGTATGTTTCGTTTCGTCTTCCGGCTCCAGTTCTGAGTTCGGGAGCTTCCCTCTGCTGTCCAACTACGGCCGAGCGAGCCTTGCAAGTTGCTGTTGCTCTCGACAGCACCCGTTGGCCGTCCTTCCTTGGACCTCTTTCTGATCCAAAAAAGGTGTGTGTCAGTGTTCCCTCTAAGCTGAGTTAGTGTGAGCTAGCTCACAGTTTTTTAGCCTCCGGCTCACAGATTTTTGTCTTAGCTCAGGAAGGATGGCTCCAGAGCAAACTAATTCATGCAGCAGCCAAATTGCTCGCTCCCAACTTTAATGGCAGGAGTTCACCAACTAGAATTTTTGCTCACAGGACTCCACAGCTTAGAGGGAGCCTTGGTGTGTGTGTGTGTGTGTGTTGTTCGCTTAGTGAAACTGAGGATCGGTCTACATATGCGCCCAGATAAGGTGACAGAACCAATTGTACGTTGCACCCTTTGATGCCCAGCTTTGGAACAGGGTAGACGTGACCTTATTCTGATTCCAGTTGAGAAAGTTGTATGGAAGTAAGGCACAGACCATATGACTTTCTTATGTGACGGAAAAATCTTCTGGGGGAAGCATCGGG